>NW_026018165.1:15701287-15704311 GCF_020466585.1 Dendroctonus ponderosae | reverse complement strand
TTTAATTGTTGGTTCTTTATTATTCAGATAAGATAAAAATTCTAATAAATAATAAAATAAAAATTGAATTTTTTGGAAAAATCGACCTCTTACCTATGAAATTTTCGACCAAAAATCAAAATTTTGCAATCGCGTTTTTTTCCCTTATTGGATTGTTTCCGACCTAAGAAGGTGCCCGATAGCGAACATGAAAGTTGTGGGTCGAAAATAAGGAAGATATCATCCGTTGAAGATTGCGACCGTTCAAAAGAGTCAGAAAATGTTGATTATTTGGGAACTGGAAAGGCCCCGGTAGTTTTTAATTAGTTCGTTGCATTCCTTGTTTCTTTCCGATGAAAATGATGTAGCAGTCGAGGTATTTTGAGAAACTACAAAATCTTGAAGTATTATGGAACCTCTTCCGACTTATATATGCGATATAATGCATCCCACTGATTAGCATCTAGGAGTATTGAAAAACTTGCCAGACCGCATGAATAAGGAACGAATCTCTCGCACGACTCCATTTAAGAGCAAACAGTTGGATACCGTTTGCGACTACAGCTTTTAGCCCTTGTCATCGGTTCATTTTTAACAAGCGCGCTTCGTATGCAAATTTTCTTTTGTTTCCTCTACAGCGGTCTGGACCGTAGGTATCTAGGTTGGTATCTCGTGGGTTTTATTTGACCCGAAAAACAAAGAAAGCCGCAGCTCATAAATATTCTTTCCTCGACCTCTTTCCTCTTGGGATACCAATCTTACGAGAAACGAGCCAACCATCAACCATAGATAGTCGAGATATTTCAAAGCAAGCGAAAATTGCAACCTAGTTAGTATAGACTGTTTTTCTGGTAATAAAGGCGCTGGTGGTTGCCGAATTATGCCAGAAGTCATACAAAATGTAATTAGTAACAGTAAGTAAACGTAAGGCAGTAAAATGTGATCATTTTTGAACATCAATAAAAACGATGTTATTAACAAATTTTATAATTTATTCTTGCTAATATTTTTCTTTGCTCTTATACACACAGGGTGATTAAAAATTGGCGCGATTCCTTTGAAGGGCCTACAGGGCATCACATTTTTTGCGCAAATTTCCAGAAGTTGAACCAGTTGAAGATCGGTCCCATCTTTGATTGGTAACCTATTGAAATACTTAACCGTTCGAAAAGAATAATTACGCTCTTTACTTCAAATTACGAACATTTTTGATATTAAAAAGCCACTCTTTTACAACTTGCTAATGAAAAGTCAAAGCAGCGATGATATTTTTTGTTTTCAAACGTTTGTTTTCATTTGACGCTCATTTTCACATCATTCCCGAGAGAACTAAATGGTCTTTTTAGAAAGTGAATCGTCGATAAGGAAATGTTGGCAGATTTCTCGAAAAAGTCTTGATTTCAAGAAGTTTCAGATGAGGGTGTTTTTTATGAGTTGCAAAATCGACTCAAGCATGATGCTGCTTTTTTCGAAATTTCTCAAGAACCATATGAGCTACAGAATTCGTTTTGGCATCGTTGGATAGAGAATTGAAAATTCGATTCAGTCTAACAACATGAGTGGGGAAATTCGAGTAGTTTTGACCCAGAAAGCGAAATTTGCATATACATTCAGCAGCAAACTCAGTCTTTTGTCTATCAAATTAGGAAAAATATCGGTAACACATATAAACCCGGCGAAGTCCGCGCTTGCATGCGTCCGAAAGTACATCAATCTCCTAATTTTAGAGCGATACAATAATTTTTTTTGTACATTTCATACAGGAATTTGTTGGAAACCAAATTTAATATACTGTTGTTTGTTTCAGGAACGTGTTACATCGGCAATAAAAATCTATTCACTCTCTGGTACCTAGCGTTAGTGCCGCACTTCCTTTATTTTTGCGCTGGAGGACTACTGCTAACGATAGGCTGGATCTTCGTTCTCAAGGCACCGAAGTTGCCACGGAATTCCTTATCGACGCCACTCACTCAGGGGCAGCCCCGCACGGAAAGGGATTTTCTGGGCGCTTTGGCAACATTGTATGTGGTTCCAATTTTTGTAGTAATGATGAGTTATTTCATCGAATATAGTGATAGGTGAGTACAATCATGCAGGCATTAAGTTCAGATTAGTAGGTATCTAAATTTCTAAGTATGTAGTTCAGTAGTCATTTCTTTCTTACACGCTCTTGTAATTATACTCAGTAACTACGTATAACTCAAAAAATACGAGTAGGTAATATTAGGTACCCGCGCTTTTCTGCCGTTCAAATCGTAGATGCATAGGAATGAAGTCGGAGAGCATATTTTTTGCGTTCTAGCGTGAAGTTCTAGAAGATTTCTTTGCACTTTTTGCCAGCTTAGATCTTGAAGCTGTATGAATGGAACCCATTACGATATTCCCTTTTATGGATAAACTTATATGTTTAGAAATAAGGAACCTTCTTAATACTATTGTTTTCGTTCCTGAGGTAATGTTTATTATTATTTGCAGAGAAAAATGGTTGAGTGGAGATCAGAAACCATCGATGTGGTTTTTTTTGCTATTGCGCCACTTCATGTCCTTATTTATGGGAATCAGTTCTGTTTTGTGGATTTGGTGTGAAAAATCCGCTCAAGTATGGAAGTCGGCTTTAAAACGTCTTGGGCCCAGGTTCAAGCCCAACAAAAATACAATAGCTTTAAAGTAAGTAAAATTTTCGATATATTATATACTGAGTGATTCAAAATTAGATCTCACTTGAAGAGTACGAAACGATTCAAACAATTTACAAATTAATTTTAAAATAATTAATTGGAAAAATGCTGAACGTACAAATCCATTAAGGGAGACTTTTTCGACAGCGATTTTTTGATTAGGCTGCTCTTACAGTCTTGATTAACGAGGGTTATTTACCTCGATGAAATAATAAAAAATTGAAAATATATTATTTTTATCATTTTTTTCTACATATCTGCATGCTTTGAAGTTAAGTTCTATATTGTTGAGGCGGATTCATTTTTTACAAACTTCTTTTTGGGTATTTCGCCTCAAAAATTTTTGTCTTTAAAAAAGACAGAATTT
>NW_026018165.1:15697818-15701187 GCF_020466585.1 Dendroctonus ponderosae | reverse complement strand
TGAGTTGCAAAATCCACTTGAACATGACGCTGCTTTTTTCGAAGTTTCTCAAGAACCATTCGAGCCACAGAATTCGTTTTGGCATCGTTGGACAGGGAATTGAAAAGTCGATTCAGTCGTAACAACATGAGTGAGGAAGTTCGAGTAGTTTTGACCCAGAAATTTGAATATCAGACACTTGGGTGTAAGATTATGCCAAAATGTCATGTTTTCCGTCCCATTTTTGCTCAATTCTCGGAGGCAAAATGAGCAAGAACGCTCATTTGTACATCATTCTAGACAGAAAATGGCCTTTTTAGAAAGTAAACCATGGATGGGGAAATGTTGGCAGTTTTCTCAAAAAAGGCTTGAATTCAGGAAGTATCCACTTGAACATGACGCTGCTTTTTTCGAAGTTTCTCAAGAACCATTCGAGCCAGAGAATTCGTTTTGGCATCGTTGGATAGCGAATAGATCCGCCCCTGTAAGTAGAGTGTTTCACTAATATTCACTTTTACTCTGCCGGAAGAAATTGTTTTATGCAGTTTTATCCGGGCTACGAATCTAATCACCGATTCAAAGCAAAGACACTTATGCAGTGAGTTCCAGAAGTCATATCTAAATTTATTTAAAGCTCAGTGGTGTGTTTTTTAGAAATAAACTCGGATTTGTAAATTTGTAGATTTAAAAATAATTTATTTACACTGGGTGATCCGAAAATACATTTTAAAGATCAACATTTTGCGGTTGGTTTTGAAATCGTGAAGTTAACGGAACGAGAAAAAATCGAAATTTTCCAAATTGTTGGGTTTGGTGATAGAGGACCTCTCCGAATAGAAGCACCTCAATTTTTTATAAAATCCACCGTGACCATCTTTTCCATAAGTTGGTGAGTAGAATAGAAGCTTATTTCAGGGAATTTGGTCATGTCAGTGATTGGCCTAAATCTGGACCATTGGAACCATCTGAAAATGGAACGATTTGTCTATCACTTCACATCACTTTTTTAAGACTTCTGGGCCTCACTGTATATATTAGATTAGTAACACATACTCTGGCATACATTTGTAAACATTCAAAAAAGCAACGCAATTTACTTGGAGGAAAGGTAATGTTCATGATTTGGTCTTTTATTCTTTTAACGTTTCATTTCGTTCGGCTGCTTAACACGAGCGCGCCATAAAATATTACTTTTCCTCCGTATAAAATAATATACTACTGATTAGTTTCAAAATATTAGAAATATGTATTTAATTCACATTTTAGCTTTAGAAATCACGTTTCCACTTTCACCCACTACAGCGATGGAATCCACCATGTAGTCACTGCAGCTAACATTAAAGCAAACTAAACCAAAGCTTCACTTCTATGGAATTAATCCTATTTAGGGACGACTGAAGTTGTTTTGTTTTAAGTGGAAAATCCAGAGCATGTCGCCAGTTGAAAGTCTTCTTAGCTTCACTTAAGCAATTATTCGTGACCTATTTGAGTATTTGAGWWTTCAAAATAGCAATGRWGCTAATTAAGAGAAATGTTTCTAGATGGCTCGCTAATTCTATATGGATTATTTTAATAAATAATCCAAATCAAGTAGACCTACACATTATSCTTTGAACGGGAAAARTATTTAACTCATGCATTCAGAGCGGGAATTTKATTACAATTTATAGAGTCAAACAGAAAAGTATTAACCAAATCATWCTRCTCCCGGTGTTGAGTAAACTATTCGGACATGTAATAARAAACAGGCTGAAGAATCTAAACGGAATTTCATTAAGTAGGCCCCATTTTGTTTAGGAAATAAAACACATTATCKATTKACMAMATATGGAAACTTTTRCTTCATTATAAAGTACAATGGATACCATTACYTMTSAMACAAAACATCATTTAAATGTCCTCCAAATCGCTGGCGGGAATGAACTCGTTGACCATGATTTTCCATGATCTCTACAGCAATTACTCGTTCAATATTGAAATGTAAARCGTGTAAATTTGCTCGATAATTGCTGTAAACCAATGACTTTATGTAGCCCCAAAGAAAAAAGTCYAATGGAGTTRAATCGCAAGAACGAGGAGGATAATTGATCGACAGTAAGATGCAAGTTGCACCCCGTCTTGAGGAAAGCACATGYTCTCGAAATCRRGACGARATAATTTTCGATTTTTTTAAGCACCAAGTCTCTTTAAATTCACATATTAATACCGGGTGGGCCATATATAGGTTGAATTATAAATTAACAATAAGAATRGRRAAAAAWWATTATTATTTATTTTATTTCATATGATACAATGTATATTCCGTTTAAKTATGGAAAATGATTTCAGTCAAGTGGCCACCTCTGCTGGCTCGGCAGTACCTCATTCTRGAACGCCAATTCTCGAGCACTTTATTAACAGTTTGCTGGTCTATTCTTCAAGTCTTCAGGTCTTCAAGTGGTCAGTTGTTTGAGGATTGTCCGCATAAATTTTATCCTTCAATTTGCCCCAAAAAAGTAGTCTAGTGGTGTTAAATCACAGTTACGCGGTGGCCAATTAACATCTTCAAAACGACTAAGTACACTATTGTTAAACTTTGTGCGTAAAAGGTTGATGGTGGCCCCGGTGTGGCGAGTCGCACCGTCCTGTTAAAACGAAACTTCATCAAAAGCGATATTTTCCAATTCTTGCCACAAGAAGTCATTTATCATATCTCGATAGTTGCCATTGACTATAACGGCCCGACCAGCCTCATTCTGGAAAAAAAGGGCCCAATCAAGCCACCACTCCAAAATCCTCACCACACAGTGACTCTGTCTGGATGCATGGGCTTATTTAAGACGACGTAAGAATTTTCGGTGCCCCAAATTCTACAGTTTTGCTTGTTAATATAACCGCCAAGGAGGAAATGCGCCTCATCCGAAAATGTTTTCTTGCCAAATCAGGATCATCATTCAATTTGTTTAAAACCCAATCAGCGAAGAGAAAACGTTGTTGATGCTCAATTAGCTTCAACTCATATATACAAAGATCTTTGTTCAAAATCCTCCTTAAAGTGATACGACTAATGTTCAGTTGTTGACTTTTGCGCTGAGTTGGTGTTGACGGGTTAAGACGCACACTCGCCCACAGCCGCAACTGCTTCAAGTGTACGCCTTGGATGCGCATGCGCAACATGTGTCATGTCTACCATCATTCCACTTCTGCGCACTTTATCAATAAAATTCCTTCCAAACTTTCTACGCGAGTTTCGTGCGATCTGGGGCAACCACAGAGCCACACCCAAAGTAAGTTTTGAGTATTTTAAAACGTTGATGCAAATTAAATCGATACATATTCTGACAGGGGAAAGTTAGACCTAAGTAACTATCAACAATTCATAGCGCTCAAGTTGGCAGCGTCATTAATAGC
>NW_026018165.1:15695138-15697718 GCF_020466585.1 Dendroctonus ponderosae | reverse complement strand
AAATAAAAATGTTATTCACTATTTCAATTACACCTTCTTAAATTTTCAATTAACCACATGTTCTAATAGTATTTACAATAATGCAAAATTTTTCGATGCAAATATTCAATTAGGCCTGGGTAACACTGTGTTGTGTGGCATTTTTGTGTTGACGCCGTGTGTCACTGTGTCCCAACACCTCGCCAGTTACGACCCGACAGCTTCATTCCGCCTTCTCATCAAGATTTCGGATTTCTTTCGGCTTCCAACACATAAAAAGTGTCGACGCGTTGTATTGACTCGGCAAGCCGTATCGGTAACGCCGTGTAGACACCTGAAAATCCACTGTGTTACCCAGGACTATTTCTATGACCCATTTATTACCGACCATCTGGATAGACAAAAAAAATCGATCACATGAAATTAATTGCGAGGAATTAATGATTTAAAATTTATTGAACAGTTCAAAATATTAAAATATGCTGAATAGTGCTTTATTTACCTGCATTTACGTATAATTAAGAAGGCCAGAGCAACAAAACCAAGTCCCACCAGGACACAGGCAATGGATATCTGAAAATACAAGACAAATATTGGTTAGTTTCACAGCTTCAAAGAAAGAGGTCGGTATGAAATAGTTCCTAAACAATTGCTGCAATTTTTGTTAACGATGATTTCTTTAATTAATTTCCTTGACACGCAAAATTAATCAATAAATTGTTGAAAAGGGGAGTAAAGAACGTGATATAGTTACATGGCGCATTTAGCCCACCACCCCAGAACCATAAAAGTAATAATTTTGTTCCTTTATTTAATTCGATTCAGTCACAACATGAGTGAAGAAATTCGAGTGGTTTTAACCCAAAAAGCGAAATTTGAATATCAAACATTGAGCAGCAGTGGATTCGGCTTCTCCGGGGCACGTAGTAGAAATTCAGTCTTTTGTTGTCTATCAAAGTAGAAAAATTATCGTGAGTCGACATAAACTCAGCGATAGTGTTCTACGCGCTCTCATCAAATACAATAGAGTGAGCCTCCAGAAAACTAACAATATCGTTCATGCTACAATAAATTTGATCACCGGGTTTCTGCTGTATTGCTGCTAGAGGTGTGTGTCATGTTGTTATAAATTGTGCAAAAAATCAGTTTCAATTAAAAGACCATCTGAATTATATTTTTTTCGATGTTTTTTGAAAAATGTGCTCTAGATTTCGTTCTCTATTATTTGCTTCTCTAAAATCCAGTTCTCTATGTTCTCTTCATCGCGCTTCAGATTGCCATACTCTTCAAATTCTTCTTATCAAATTGGGAAACTATTACGAACCCGAACAGTCCGCTATTTAGGGCGCTCTATCTGCTCTAAAATGTGTAGTGCCAGACAGTCTATGAGATACGTTGAAGAAAATCAAAAAATACTGGAAATTGTAGAAACACCTCCCATAGACGATGTTTTCAACCATTATTGGTCTTTATTTATGGGCTACTAATGGTGGTCTCTGGTCTCTATGACTGTTAAAGCGCTGTAAAGAATGTAACTACTGGACCTGGAGAAATGTATCAAAAATGAAATTCTATATTGCTTTATCGAGCCTACAGCGTCTAGAAGGGCTTAGCGACCCGCAAAATCCATTTGAATATCAAAGCATATTTTTTTGGACCACCCCACAAGAGTTACGAGGGAGGTCGTTTAGGTTTTCAAATACTTATTACTAACTTAGCGGTACTGCCTTAACTATGAACGTTTCTGTTTGCTCACTTTTTGCGTGCCCCGGTTGTAAAGTCACAGAGTGCTATAAGTAATTATACAGGGTGATCCAAAATTTTTGGTTTGCAAAATGCTATAAAGCAACAGCACAAGCATCAAGTTTGTCATCAATCAGTACTTATTAAAGTGCCCGCAAATGGTTTTGGGCTAACATCAGTTTGGCATAAAATGAAAATAGCAAATGAAAATACTTCAAAAACATACTTAGCTATAGAGTATTATACCGAAAACATATGTATATTGTTCAGTATAATTTATGAATTTAATATACAAGGTATTTTACTGCAAAGGCGCGAACATTTTGAAAATATTTTTGATCGTTTGCCTTCTGAAAAAGTTCCTAATTGTAGTTTGTCGTTTATCAGTCGAAATGGTTTTCCGGCGCAACAGGCTGTATATCCATTTCAAGTTGCAAAACTGTAGTGAAATCTTAAGCTGACGAACCAGCTAAATCGTGACGCTTGGGGCTCACTGAAGTAATTAGTCTGACCCTTAGCCTGAAAAGTTTGGAGAACCCGACTTATCCGAACAAACTAGCCTAAAGGAAATGCCTGAAAAGTTTGGAGACGGGGTCTACAAACTTTTAAGATTTTCTCTTATTTTTTAAGCTAGTTTCCCAAATTCTTTTAATGGAGTGTGTAACTTAAGCTACATTTCGTCATTTCGAATTTACTTAAAGTGTAAAGTGCAATATTGCAAATATGAATCATATCTCTAAACAGCCGAGTCCGAAACTCATGTTTACTACGACTTCTTCGCTTATTTTGGATCATGTTTCACTCGTTATTTATCAGCCAGTATACAAGCCGAATAAAATGAAGTTTTTAACCTAGGGC
>NW_026018165.1:15672623-15695038 GCF_020466585.1 Dendroctonus ponderosae | reverse complement strand
TGAAGCGTTGGGTTTATTTCATGGACTAGGAAGAGTGTTAAACCCTAAACGAAGAAATGAAGGTATAGTAGTATAAAATTGCATAATCTATATGTATGATGTATAACATAATAGTACGACAATCCAATGTATGAGTAAAAGCGTCGGGACTTATATTAATTTTCATTTTCAAACAGTCTTTGTAGCACTACAGATTTAATATTCAAAGTTCTTCTGTAGTTTATTTAAACCTCTTGTTTGTCTTCCATCTTGTCATAATATCTTTAATGAGATTCTTGTCTTTTTAGGTATTGCTTGGAAGCTAGACTGTGACCTACAAAAGCTGGTAGACGAATTTAGTATACAACCTGCTAAATTCACGTCCTTTTTGTTTGAAAACTACTTAAAATACTTTGGTGCTTTGGGTGATGCTCAAAAAACAGCCGATATTTTAAGCTTTTCATTGGGTCTTTTAGAAAACTGGGAAAACCATGAACTCCTACTGATGGCTCTTTGGACAGCAGTTTCAGGTGTTATGATATTCAATGAACATAAAGTTAGTAAATGGAATCAAATTAAAGCACCTAGAAAAATTGAAAGAAGAATAAAAAGGTAATTTGTTTTGTTCAATTCCTATACAATTAAATAGAAAATCGTAAAAAAAATATTTTGCATTTAGTACCTAATTTAGAAAGAGCATTATAAAGGGTAAAATAATTGTAGTTTTAAATCTATTTGTTTCATCTTGTTGCTAGTATTTTAGCTTGTGTAGGAACATCGTAAAATTGAATTCACATGAGTTTCAATTTTTCAGATCTTTTTAGTTTTAATACCTCGGTAAATCGTAAATCGGTGATTCTTGTCAACAGGAACTAATTGTTTGTTACTTTATTGCTTTTAGTATTGAAGAGGGTCCTAGACTGCATCCCACTGATGGCTTCTATTACAACATACTAACGAAATCAAGTAAATACCCCGTGTTTAAGTAAAACTGTAATTATTAATATATATTTATAAGAATAAATCTTATCAAATACAAACGCCAAAAAAATTAATTGATTTTTGCAATCTCATAAATATGGCATTACTTTCTGATCATTTGTTTATGAGAAACCGTATGAAACGTGAGTGACGAAATAAAAACCTTAGTTAACTTAAATTAATTTTATTACATAGTTAAATGCATGTTTTCATTATCCAAAAGCCGTGCCTAACCTAATATTGATTTTCTATTTTGCTTTATTTTTATTTTACTTAAGCAAATAACATTGCAGCATAACTTTTTTATTAAAGAAAACAAACGGAATGCAATAACAAATATACAGTTTTCTAATCTATAACATTAGTTATTATTCATAAAGTTTTGGTATTTAAACCAAATAGAGTTTTCTTTTTAATATACAATTAAAGATCAACATTTATTAAGAAGTACATATCTTCTAATTACCATAAGTCAATTACAATGTTTTCATTGTTTTGTCATTTCTTGTTCGTGATTTTGAGACTGACTTTATCAACATTACATTTTTGGAGTAAAATGTTTCATAATCTTAAAATTCATGCCATAGATAATTCAGAACTGCCTGATTTTAAAATCATCAAATGATTAATCTGCGGAGTGTCAATTCGGAAATGGTAGATTTCAAAAGATCGAAAGCAGTTATACAGCTCTGATATCCATTAGATTAAATACCAAAAGAATATAAACTAACATCATCCTCGAGTATTAATGTATACTGTATGTAGAATAATATTCATAAGAATACTTGTGTCACATTACCCTATAATAAAACATTATTTTTGGTAGGTAAGTATGCATAAACATATAGCGCTAAATATGTGAGATAAATTCTAATTCCCTTACTGCTCTTTCTTATTGTTTGTCATTGCTTGGTTATAGCTTGGCGGATTTTCCTGAAACAACAAATGATGTAAGTCTTTTGCTAGCACTTTTTTTTCCTAACAATCTAAGCTTCTTAAAAGTTCAAAAACTGACCTTTATAGGAGAGAATATTCAATGTTACATAAATAAATATAGAACATATACTTACATAATATGCTGGAGGTGGTACATATGCCATTTGGGGCCGGTTCGGATCATAATAAGCAGACTGGGCAGCTTCAGCCGCTTTGGCGTCTTAAACAAAAATTATTTTAGGTTTTGAACGAAAGCATAACTTCATTGTAAATAAACTGTTAAGCAATAGTTTGACCGCTTCCAATATTATCATTTCAATTCAGACCTTACATTAATAAGGTTCAAAAAAAAGGTTTTACATAGTAATCATTGAAACAAACCCTAGTCATTAGTACCTCAATCACACTCACACTCACACTCACATGTTGAGCTGGAAATTCGCTGGTTCTCATACGTTCCAACAACCGAAAATTACATTATTTATTGATATTGGAAGCATGAATCGTCACTTATGCAACATGCCTACTTATTTAATTACTGATAAACCGTAGATTCAGCGCTATCTCTGATCACGCTTTGAACTTTAATAACATTACCTGCTGCATTTGTAAATCGAGCGCTAGGGGCTCCTGGCGGGTAACCGCCTGCGCCTCCTTGAGGAGGTCCATACCCACCAGCCACTCCTTGAGGAGGACCATAACCACCAGCTGCTCCTTGAGGGGGACCATAGCCACCCGCTGCTCCTGGAGGAGGTCCATAACCGCCTGGTGCTCCATATCCTTGACCTGGGCCATAACCGTTTGGTTGTCCGCCTGGGTATATTCCGGGGTATGGTGGTGGGACGTCAGTCATAAACACGGCATCAGTTGGGGGATGTTGTGGAAATACATTGGTGGGGGGCACCCATCCATAGTAACCTATAGAAATAAGGACATTTAGAAACGAATCAATTATCAATCACCTTAGAGTTACCTTGTGGGGGAGGCGCATAGGCTGGGGGAGGAGCAGCATACCATTGTGGCTGTGGGGGCTCATACGGTGGCGGCTCATTATTCATTGCTCCTCGTGTTGCTGAAAACGTATGGAGCAATATAAAAATATATATCCATTCCATTATATCAAAGATATTCATATTAAATTAATTTATCGGAATTAAAATATTAATTGAAGTCAAAATTTGTTACAAGAAATTGCATTTATTAGTTCATATAGAAAATGTTATTCGGCGTACACCTGACGAATCAACCAACTTTCTTTGATGAAATACACTGCATCACTTTTCGGAGAAAGTGAGTAAACACAATTGATATCCAATTATTCATTAGGTACGTTTAAATAATGAAAAAATCCGAATTCGTTATAGAATTAATCTGTAAAATAATCAGTAGAAATGTTTTTAGAAATTAACTAATTCTTTAAGATGTACCCTCCAGGGATATAAAGTTTTTTTTGAATACATATTTTACACTCCTGATGTTAAGTAATTATTAGTAATAGCTAAATAGTACCGCTAAGTTGCAATTGGAAATTTAAATTTTGACTATTACAACACCAAAAAGAATAGGTAATAATCTTGGGATAATATAAAGCTTTTCGTCGTAAAGTCGGAAATTGTAGATCATGATATGTTAAAAACAAAAAAAAATTAATCACTTACCATATTGTGCAACTCTTAATAAAGCCTGTCCAAATTCAATAGCTCCACCATGTTTGAATGTAATCTTGAATTTTGCTTCTCCTACCCAGTTGCCATTAGGTTGTGCTCTTACTTTCCCTTTTATGTAATTTGCCCCAAAAACTGGTTGTTCAATCTCAACCTAAGAAACACAATTGTGACGATATTTGAACACTTCAAAAGGATAAAGACGTACCTCACTAAGGGTAATGAAAGGGAAGCTAAAGCTCTGCATTTCATCTGATTGGGAACTACTGTTGAAGATAATTCGGTGTGTAGTAAGGAAAATTCTTCCGCTTTTCTTGCTTTTGAAAGCACTAGCATCTTGTCCGGACCATTCAACGTGTACATTGTCGGAGAAAAGTATGATTCTAGAAAGTGCCGTAATTAGTGCAAAATGATGCAAATGGGTATGACTAAAAATACTAATTTGGGTGATCAATGTCAAGTAATCCAAAACAAATATATATAGACCAATATTAAACATTATACATACTGTTCGCCAGAGTGAATCAATACTCCTCCGTTTATGTGTGCCGTGTTTAACGACATTGTAGCTATTAGTGGGAAACTTTCTTGCACAGAAATTTATTTCGCACAATGAACGATTAATAAATTAAAAAGTATCTTTGCTATTGTATTGACGGCGAAATAATGTCAGACTAACGTCAAAAGTGACACTATAATTTAGGTGGTAACTCTGCAATTCCACATAAAATAAAGACTGCGCAGTTTAGGCAACTCTCTTTAATATAGAGATAACAAAAGACATCAAAATTATTATTTCTTAATTCGAAAAAAATGTTTTACTAATTACTCTTTAAGTAGTAATTTGACACTTGTTTTGTTGACATTAGTGTCACATTGATGTTTACGTCATATTGTGATTTGTTTTCTTTTGTTTTTATCAACTTTTGCAAGCGTAAAGAAATAGAAACAAATCGAAAAGTGTATAACTATTGTTTTATTTTATGAATCTCATCAACTCCAATAAATAAACAAGTCTGACAAGTCTCAACTGTCACTCGATAACGAGTAATTTAACGCCACCATCGGTGGCAGTTGAACTCGCGGGTTGCAAAATTCAGGCGCCAACCTTGAATATACGCTAGTAGGGACGCAACCCTGAATACACAGTAGTAGGGATGCAAACACGAAAATAAAAAATAACTCCAACCACCATAGTAGAAATTTGGGTACCGAAATGTTAGATCGTGGTGTGAAAGTTGTTTCCACGTTGTTTCCACCGTTTCCACATTCCACAGCAAGGGAGTGGGCTATCTTTACTTGTCTTTATCTATGTATTTATCTATGGCCTTGATCGTCTTTACCTATGAAATGACATATAAATTGTTATTTAACGGTGAAACTAACCTAAGTAATATTTAAGAAAATAATGTAGAATTTGGAGATCGGGTGATACTAAAGCAGAATGAACTTTGCTCAAGATTTTAAATAGATATTGATAAATATAGGAGCGCATTTACCATAACAATAAATTCGCGAATCGCTTATTTTTGTACGGGCCATATTATTGTGTTATTCTGTGATTATTCTCTGTAAGCATTGCATGAAAAACAGCGCGTGTGAATTTTTAAACACTTGTAATCTTGTTTTTTTTTCTCTTAAGTAATTATTTCTTTAAAATTGAATGAAATGATTTCATATTTGGAACAAAATCCATGCCCCCAATAAAGCGATATTTAAATAAAATGAAGACGGCAAGTGAAAGTTGCTATTTACAATTGGTTGGTGATTTGAATGAATAAAAGAAAATTGAAACCCTGTTGCGAAAATTCCTTACGTTTGAAAATAAAGAGCTTAGAAAATGTCGAGCTTGAAAAGTGAAACTGGGAAGCAGGAATTGCAAGTGTTACTAGTTTTAAAAAACTTGGGATGTGGAGGTAAGTGTGTGAGAATGTTTAAAGCAATTATATTTATAACTTTCACATTGTACCTAGACATTTTCCATTTTACACCACAATGATTGGATGAAATGTTGTTTTTTTTCCTGGAATTGTCATTTATACTTAATTTTTATTTAGTTAATGTGTCTTGAAAAATGAGGGTACATTTTTTATAAATCCGATATAATCAATTATGATTATTATTAAGGAAGGTACTAGAATTTGATAACTAATATAAAATATTAGTTATTAACTACTATTACTAGCAGCACGAATTAAGAAATGCAATCAATTATTGCTGTGATTAAAAGAACAAATATAAATAATAATACACATTTATTTATAAAATCAGCTATAAAATAAAAGTAGTAGTATTCAGGCTATCCCATAAGCCATCATCAAAATGGTACTGCGACACTCGTTGGCTCAAAAGAAGATGAGCTGGCCTAACTTTTATTAAGGAAAATATCGGGCTTCTCGTATTTGATGGTCAAACTTGATGAAAACAGTTAGCTTCTTTGTAGTATTGAGAGAAATTTGCAATGGTTTTTAGTGAAACTTGCAAATTTAATGTTTTCCTGGGTAACACTCATTTCGGAAACTTAAGCTTCCGCTGCCATACGTATTGGGCAAGGAATACATTATTGACTGTATGGTTCGAAAACTAGCAGAACTCCTCTTTTGGCAGCTGGAATCAATTCAGTTGATTTAGTTGATGCATTAATTAATTTTTCTAGATTTTCCTGTTCTTTGCGAAATCCTGTAGTATTCACAGTTGTGCAATGTGCAAAATGTGTTTTTTCTGTGTCTTGCCATTTTCCAATTTTGCATATGGCATCCCAGAAAGCATTATTATAATATATGTTAACACGTAAAAAAATTTAGCACGTACTCAACAAACAATTCTCCATTGAAATTAAGTAGATGATAGTAGGATAAATAACTAATTGAAATTGAATTGAGTCCTACTCAATGTTTCCTTTCTCAAGGAGCGGTTATCTTATGATGCGATGCTATGTACTCTTTGTACTTATGTACTTTAATATGTGTTACTTCAATTGAGCCGCGTTCCTGTTAAAAATGACTTGCTTTAATAGAATTTCTTTTCAAATTATTTCATCAAAATATGAGTCTTACCTAAGAACAAATTCTCAGCGTGTTTCACCAAAATACATCGTACCATTCTCCCGATATTTCAATAAAGACCAATTTTTGAAGAACTTTGACCATCCATAGCAGAGGAGCCAGACATTTTTTGTTAATAAAAGTTAGGTCAGTCTTTTGATGCAAAGAATATCGCAGTATTCTTTTGATCATGTGCTTACGGGACACCCTGTATACTTCGTTCACTATAACTATGCTTGCACGTCATCAATCGTCTGTCGAGCGTTGTTGCCATACCCGCCACAAATTATATAGATAAACATAAATCTCGAAGCAGTATTAATTTTTCTCAATGCTATCTCGCTTCTGCTGATTATTCTTTATGGAATAATGGTTTATTGCAAAAGCACCAATATACCGCTAACGCAAAAGTCATGGACAAGTACATAACAAATGCAACAGGATTTTTTATTAAAAACAATTCCGATAAATCTTCGATCCATTCGGCAGCATTGTAATTTTCACCAACCTAATAATTAAATAAAATAAAGATGAACATAATCAACGTCGCTTTAAATTAGGTCGTATTCTAAAGTTCTTTTGCATTTTATGATTGCTTGAGGTTCTCCAATGCCCAAAACACAATAAAAAAGATTCGCCTTATCACACAATTTTCATGCATAATTGTTTTTATGTTGGTAGTCAAATTTCGCCACTGATGACTTGCGATCAAAGTTATAGTGTATACATGCATTGTCTGCGATTGAAATATTTTAAGGTCAACTTAAAAACTATCAAAACGCAACGTATGAGTTAATTTGAATATTCCATATCCGCATTCCGAGAGTTGTTTGTGAATAATCTGATTTTATCTCAAAATTTAAAATATTCTTACATATCTTTACAAATATTGTGTAAATTACTGACACGGTGTTCTTTTCCATGCTATGTTGCACAGTGTGCATTTATTCTAGCTTGTCTCTGTTAGCTAGACCAATATAAAAAGTTTAAATGATTTCGGTTCACAATTTTTCGAAAACCGGCTGGTTTATGGATAATAAACAGGTATCTTTTTACCATGGAAGCAACCAGTCAAGCAAAGGCGTGATTAAAAATTCGGACATCGCTTTCCATTAATAAGTTTTGATAAAAAAACTACGTTTAGATTCAAAATTTCTACTTAACTAAACCTAAATTTCGCACAATAGAGAATTCAGTGCAGACCATCCTGTATAGTTTATATATTCGACTGTAACTAAATACTTATTACGTGTCGATTTTAAATGAAATAATTTGGTTGGCTGCCAAAAAAGTAATCAATGTTATTTTAAAGTATAAATGCATCTGATGTATTCTGAGGATTTCCTATGGTGGCTTAAGACAACTGCCAGTTATGATTTGTAACTGATACTTATAGCAAACGCTATGGTAATAACCGGACAATGTAGGATACACTTAATGCCATTCAAGATGCTTACCAATACCATCAGTAACTTACTACTTTTGTACTATTTATGCATTTACAGGAGTTGCTGGAATGGTTTCTAAAACGACTGTAGCCCCTTTAGATAGAGTGAAAATTCTATTGCAAGCACACAATCTTCATCACAAGAATCATGGGATGTTTGGTGGCATTAAACATATCATAATGAGGGAGGGACCTTTAGCGCTTTACAAAGTACGTTTTCCACTTTCGTTTAAGACACTGAAACAATTTCAGCGATTTTTTTTTCAAAGGGTAATGGTGCTCAAATGGTGCGAATATTCCCCTATGCCGCTTCTCAGTTCACAGCCTTTGAGATCTTCAAAAAGTACTTGGATGGCATTTTCGGCGAAAAATCCCATATTGATAAATTTATAGCAGGAGCGGCTGCAGGTGTAACAGCAGTATTTTTGACTTACCCGTTAGATACAATAAGAGCAAGACTTGCTTTCCAGGTGAGTTTAACAAATTGTTTAAATATTATTTAAAGACATAGAGAAGAATGTGAATAATATTATTTTTTTAAATTTGAGCCTCCCAAAGTAATGGAACCTTCAATTTGCCGAAAAATATTTATGTCTAATTTATTTATCAAAAACGTTCAAAATTAATGTATGGTTGAATTATATTTTATGGCAGTGCTGTTTCTGGTTATTAATAGTTTCCGAGCAAGACACCCTCATTTTTCTTTGTCGATTACATACATTTATAATTTTTTTGTGTGTGATTGTGTTGATTTTACCAAAAATTCGCAAGTAAATGCTGTCTTAGTAATTTGACTAGTTTATTTTATTCGAATTTGTATGTATAATCTGTGGTAGTAAAGGATGGAAATCTGGAGTAGTAAAGTAAAGTTTCAAATAATTGAGACCCACTAATTTCCAAACCCAAATCGAAAAAAATATATTGGAAAGACCAGGTGCAATTACCTAATAAACCCTATAAACACTCTACTGTAAATATTTCTACGAATTTCTTATACATTACGAAGAACTTGGCGCAATACGAAAATAAACATCAACATGATTCAATATTTCACTTACAAAAAGCAAATTAAATATTTGCTAGTGCTAGTGCGCAATAGAAAAATAAGTGGATTTCAAGGAACTAAAATTCGAAAATTCACGTTTATTCCAAGATCTTAGCGAAATCGGTATTCACTGTGGATGTACTGCTTAGGGGCACAAATATGATAAAGAAAAAACTAGGATTATTTTTAAGTACAGGGTGACTTCAAATCGCAGCAATTTATTTTAGAGGTTACTTGTGAAAAATGGAAAAATAATTTAACGTTTTTTTAAAATAAAGTATCCCGATAGATTTTTGTTGGTTAATATAATGAACCTTTCAACGTTACATGTACGATTAGCTTTTAATTGGCGTAACTATTCGCGAGTTCAACTACCGATGGGAGTGCTGCCAAACGTAAACATTACTCGCCTTTTAACTTTTTAAAGTCTACAACATAAAACAATACTTACACATTTTTCAATATGTTTCTATCTGTTTAAAGGCTTGCAAAAGCTGAGTAGAACTAAACAAAATAAGTCACAATGACATCTAATCAAAATAAGTGTCAAGTTTTGGTCTTTTGAACTCGGGGATTGGTCGAATATGTGCTGTCAGCGCTCTGTCACCGGTGACACTTAAAAAAGTACACTATTTGACAGGGGCGTTATTAAAAATTGGTTTAATTCAGTTGCAAGAATCGACTTTAACTTCGGGACAATCACATCTTTAATTTATCGGAAATGTCTGTTACATGGCGCGATCTGAGAATGTATTATTCTTAATGTTAGATATCGACTAGAATAAAAAACTTAAATAAAAAAAATTCAAATTCTTTATGTAATTTTATTCTCGATTTTTTAACTAATAATTTACATGTCGAGATATGAAGGGAAATTCGAAAGTACGTTTTCTACTTCAAGTTTTTAATACCATACAGATTGATTTTGCAATATATTCATTCTTAAGATTACAAGTGCTGCCCTCTACAATACCAATAACCGGCAACAATACACATAACTGGCCTCGGCTATGGAGGCACATACTAAAGTTTATATTTTTACCAGCTTCTCCATTCGTATTGTTGGAAATGCCCACAAAATTTAAGGCCCAAAAAATTTTTCGCTGTAAAAATAGTATTGTAGCAAAGCTTCGTTAAACTTTTACATTTTATTTACGTTAAGAAACAACTGCATTTTTAATATATCGACAATATTCTATAAAACATCAATTGTTGTCCACTAAAAATACGAGATAAATTGCGAGCTACCAACAATTTTCTAGCTCATCTTCATTTAAAAAGCGAAAATACGTATATAAGGAATTGGAACATTTTTGTTAATCAAGATTTTGAAGAATTCATATAGAGTTCTTGAAAATTAATTTATTGACAAAATTTATACTTTATCTTAAGTTGATAATATTAATTTTGGGTTCGTCAAGATAAAACACTTACAGCAACATATGTGAAATGTACTGAATTTCTTTTCATCCACTTCAGTGGTTTTTAGGCAATTTTTCCAGCATGCCAACTGTGAGGTAAGCATGCCAAAAGTGGGCAATTATGAGACTCTTAAAACAAAAAGAAACTCGATTAGATTAGTCAATCTCAACAGCACTTACCTTCTTAAATCCAACCAATTTACTGCTACTGATAAACCCACTCATAATCGAGTGGAAAAAATGAAGAAATACTTGTCGTAACCAGTAAATTCAGGCAAATCCTTAATGGATAGTGAAATATAATTGTGCGCAATAGTCGATAATTATTTCAGAAATATTTCAGGATCAGAAATATTTCTTGAAATATACACTTTATTGCTTCGTACTAATTTTTTTTTCATTAATTATTAAGTTGCGTTTCATTAATTATTAAGTTTGATGTTTTGCGGGAAAGAAAAGGTTTATGTTGTTAATTATGTAGGAATTGTAAAAACTATAATATAATAATTATTAATAAGCTGCTTGAAAGAGAGTGGCGTTTTAATAAAATGAAATATGCGCTTTTCAGGTGTAGGTCAGTTAATAGAAAGTGATACATATTTACATTTAAAGCTGAACACACTTCTGAGAAAAAAATGAGGGTTTAAGATTTTAAAAAGTTGGTTTTTTAAGATTTCGTATAGAAAAATTTGTATGTATAAAACTGGGACCTTCTACTTGCTTGCCTAAGTAAATTAGTCCTTTTTTTTAAATTTCCTCTGTAAATTCCCATCGCAGAATATTTTCCACGCTCTGATCGTCCATGAACTGAAAAATTTTCCAAGTTCTTTAAGTCTCAGTCACAAATGCCGAACTTTGTTCATTTCGTATACAGGGTTCACTGTATAAACTACTGCCCACATTTTAAGAGAATTTTGGTCGTGACATGAACATACGCTAGATTTTCTGCTGTTGTTTTCTGACTGACATCAAAACATTTAACGGTAAATCGAATCTCTTAGAGTTAGTTTTACACGTACTTGCAAATTAAGAGATGCAGTATTTCTAGTCATATACTTTCATTTTCGTTCACTTGAAAACGGTAAACACCATTTTTTGAACATTAAACACTTTAACGCCATGAAATTCGGATGAGAATATTTTACAAATACTCTTGCTGATGAACTTAATCGTGCGATCAGTTCACTAATATCGATATGTTTTATTACAGATAAGTGGTGAACATGTATATACAGGTATATTACACACCGCAACTTGCATATTTAAAGACGAAGGCGGATTCCGAGCGCTTTATCGAGGTTTCGCGCCTACTCTAATGGGCATGGTTCCCTATGCAGGGCTGTCTTTTTATTGCTTTGAGTATCTGAAATATGGCTGTTTAAGATACTTGCCAACGTGGACTTCACGACCTTGTCCAAAAAATACTGGTAAATCAGTTTCCAGGACATTTTCAATTTTTACTATTTTATTTTTCCTTAGGCGGGGTGGTTCTGACAGTTCCAGCAAAGCTTCTTTGTGGGGGAATGGCCGGGGCAATCGCTCAAAGCTTTAGTTATCCATTGGATGTTACGAGAAGACGCATGCAACTCGCAATGATGAAGCCAGAAACACAGCACTTAGGCCATGGAATGGTTAAAACATTAAAGCACATCTATGCGGATCATGGGATCATGAAAGGCCTTTACAGGGGAATGTCCATAAACTATATGAGGGCCACTCCAATGGTAGCCACTTCCTTTTCGACATACGAATTATGTAAACAGTTTATGGGCTTGGATACTGGATTGGCTGTGTGATTATACAGTTCACTTTTGAAATCGATTTTTTTCTTTAGCTAAACAAGAATGACAATGGGCATGGTTGGGTCTATTTATTTTATTTTTAATTAATTGGATAACATACAGTTTCAACTGTACATGTACCTACATACATATTGATATTTTGAATAAGCTAAGTAAGTGAAACCGAAGGAAAAATAAAATTGTTGATGTTGCTATACATTTTTTCATTGTTACACTTCACACGTTCAACACTAGGCCTGAATAACACTGTGTTGAGTTGCGCTTTTGAGTTGATGCCGCTCTGTGAGCTCGTGAGTTATAACTCATCGCTCCTTACTGCGCCGCACCTCGAATTGCGCTTGTAGCGGAATAATTGGTTGAAATTTCGTCGATTTCTATCCTCGCTCGGAAATTGAGCAACAGATTGATAGCAATATTTTTAGAAAAACAAAATTAATTCGGTTATTAATTGTAGTTTTGGCGTTGTGCATTAATTACTGTAGATGAATGAAATTAAGACAAGTTTAAATGGCGCTAATTTAAAATTAAATTAGTAGAAGATCGGCGCTCGGAGCGTTTTTCGTTTAGTTGTTTATTTTCGGTAAGTTGGAACGTGAAATTTCCCTTTGGAAATATTGCAATGCGATCAGACACTTTCCACAAAAATATATAAACAAAGTGAAATCGAACTGCCAAGCAAAGCATGAATCATCGAAAGGGCGAACCCGAAATGATTAAATAATCATGTTTATTCTATAGTTCGATGTCTTTTTTGTCGAAAAGGTGTTTGAATGTGAGTTTGATATCGACAGAGAACGAAATTGGTCGATGATCCTTTGTGTCGTGTGAATCGCGTTCTTAATGGGAAATGTAGAATCATTGTGAAGCTTCTGGCAAGTGCGGTAGTTTGTAAAAGTGTAGTGAACTTTTTGAGGAACAACGGATAGAAAATGGAAAATGGAGGATAGGTCCTCATCTTGCAGAAAGCTGGAAAGAATTATCTCTAATCTATAACTCTTTTAGCTTAAACAATTATATCACTACAATCAAGAGAGACTTCAACATATTTTTATTGGTTTATATCTGGGGCAATTCAAAATGCTCATTGGTTTTTTGGTTTGTTTCCAAAATAAAGTAGGGATCCGCCATAGTCAAGATATGGTTTAATGATACTATTAAAAATCAACTTTTTTACTCATTTTACCAATTATGTATTCAAAATATAAACATTTCGATTTTTTTGATTCGAAAAAAATTAGGGTAATAATGGGAACTTTTTACGATCTCCTTCTAATTTTGTCCAGGAGATTATATATTATTAATTTCTGAATCTTACTTAGCGAATAAGCATATTAATGGGAAAATTCAATTACAGAATGCAATTACACGGGGACAACATCATTACAGGCTGGTCGCATTAAGGGAACAAGAATATATTTTAACAAGTAAACCTCATACCAACTCGCATTTGTAAAATTAATTCATGCAATGCAAATTAGGCCGAATTTATTTATTCTTGTGATATTCATATATCAAGGCATTTTGAGATTAGTCTGGTAGATGGCAAACACTGCGATTATGATTTTCATGATAATTTTTGAAAAGTTCTTAATTTCTACTTAAATGTGTACTTAATGAAACTTGCCTTCGTGCAGTAATCATCCACAGGGTGGTGTTACAAAAATGAGTCATCGTAAAGATAAAGTGAAAAAGCTGGCAAAATAGCCTTGAAGGAGCTGTGCTAAAGATAAAGAAGTGGAAGAAAGTGAAAAAAGAAGATGAATAGAATCACAGAACATACCCCCTAGGGGGGATGTTTTGTGAATAGAATAACCTACAAACTTATTGAGGTTAAGTAATAAATGAAAATGTTCAATTAAATGTAATAATTAATTAAAAGATGTATGTTATTATTCGAGTATATAATATACCTTTTGATTTGCCATGTTGATCAGAAAACTACTTCAACGAAGTTCACTTTTATTCAAGTGTAAAAACCTACCGGGACAGTGCAGTGAAAATGTTACCAAAAGATACTTTAAAGTTTCACCTCTACATTTTAAGGAGCAAACTAAGGAAGACAAAACCTCTGTAACAATTAGAGATGGATTTCAAGAAGTGAGGGACAAGAACAAAGACACGTATCTGCAAATGATTAACATATATATTGATAAAGAGCATGTGTATCGAAGAGGACATGTTGAATTTATCTATGCAGCACTGAAGCATATGAAAGAATTCGGAGTACACAGAGATTTAGAGGTTTACAGGACCTTAATAGATGTCCTGCCGAAAGGAAAGTTTGTTGCCCAAAATTTAATACAGGCCGAGTTTATGCACTATCCGAAACAACAGCAATGTATCATTGATTTGCTTAGTCAAATGGAAGAAAATAATGTACTTCCTGATTTTGACATGGAAGACCAGCTTGTTGCGATATTTGGCAGGCGAGCTTTTCCCGTGAGGAGATACTGGAGAATGATGTATTGGATGCCTAAATGGAGATATGCTTCGCCGTTTCCTCTACCAGACCCCTTACCCAAAGACACTTACGAGTTGGCTAAACTGGCAATAGAAAGGATCAGTAATGTAGATCCCACTAATCAAGTCACAATATATCAGACTGCAGATATCAAAGATTCAGTTGACGACACATGGATTATAAGTGCACAAAGTGTCTCACAAAAGCGCCTTTTAAGTGACAATAGCGTTAAGGTCCCAGTATTTGTAGAGGGACCTTTCACAGTCTTCCTTCGTGGGAATTACATCAACTACTTTATTTTACGTGGCCAACCGCGATCTTTCGATGATACATTGGAAAATCCAGACAATGTAGAGAATATTAAAGCTCCATTTTTTAATTTTAAACCACCTATTGAAAATTTGGTAAAAGTGATGCCATCCGTGCATGAACAAGAAGATGGCGTCATATACTCATTGTGTGCTACAGGCACATCCAGTAAAGATTCTTTGCTTTCATGGATAAGACACCTAGAACTTGATGGTAATCCGATTTTGGCAGAGCTACCCATTGTTTTCACGTTAAAGAGTTCCACTAGGGAAATAACCGTCGAAAATGAAAGCGATTTGGAGAAAAAAAGAATTGAAGATGGTTAATTAATTATAACTTGTTTAGAGAAATAAACCAGTTACAAAAATCACATTTTTTAACTGTTCCCACTGTGTTGTGTTAAACCCATCGAACTTTGTTTTTATTGAGAAGTAGTTCTGTCGATTTTATTAATATATGAAGTGATTAGAGCAAAATAGTTTAATTGTATGCCAGTTTTTTTTGAGAAACTCCCTTCCAAAGATTTTTGCTATTAAATTTTTTGTAATAAAAGATGAATGCCATCGATCAGGGGCAAATCAAAAAAGTCAATTTCAAAATGATCAGTTAAAAGATACAGAAAATTGTTTAATGAAAACTTTCTTTTTTCCGTATATCTTTTTACTGAGGAAAAATGGGTCATTTCGAAATTGACAATTTTTTCCTGTATCTCTTAAGCAAGAAAAAATTCGGACAAGAGTTCACCCCGACTGAATCCACTCATAAGGAGTCGTGAAACCATGTAATAGTACATTATATGCCTAGATCGACAAGTAAGCTATTATATACCTCGCACTTTTATATCCTGAGGCGCGTACCCAGTTTTAAAAAGGTTTAAAATAGGCGCTTAGAATTAAAACAAGAAGGCTTCTTTCGATTCATAAACCCTTCGTTTTTATTGGTTCACCATGCAATGTGGCAATTTACGGCGTATTCCGCCATTGTGTGAAGAAGGCCGATAAAGTCCAATTTAAATCCGACGTTAGTACTTCAATCTCCTCGTAGATTGTACTAAATAAGACGAAATACTAAATCCTCAAAGTCTTTATTGTACTGTACAAAAGTTAACTTAGAACATATATCACAAAAATATTTATAAATTGCTAAATGTAAGATTCATTAAGTAAAATGTGTACAGATATTCTGAACAAACTATGGCACACTCTTCCATAAAGTGACATTTTCCATATAAAGTATAAATTAAAAGTAAAAAAATACTAAGCAGGCAAGATTTGTTAGTTAGACAATCATATCATTGTCTAAAACATATGATATCCGTTAATAAGATCTCACAGCTCACAGTTACAGTTAATGGCCCACGTATACGGTATAGTGACCCATAACGAAGGAAGTGAAGGTAATAATGAAAAACATTCTCCAAGCATTCTTCCCTTTTTACAAGTTGGATATACCAACTTTGTTTTCTCTATGATTACCTTCAATTTCCAATTTCGTTTAATTCATTTTGCCTATTTATTTGTTCCAGACTTGAAGACGCGTTGAAAAATGTGATAAAACAGCTGAAAATAAATATTGCTTTTTAATTAAATACTTAACTTTATTACAGGGCCACCTCCCATAACCGGACATTTTTTTGTTTTTGGAGCTTACACTTATACCATCATACAATATGATATATTTACTTTCCCGTATACTGTGGGCGCAAAAGTAGAACACCTAGTGCTTCATAATGATTATGGCCTATGTGCGAAAAGTAAAATAGTAGTTTTCGATACAAGGGCGAAAAGTATCGTCAGGAGTTCGAAAAACTGATTTTCTCCCTCGTATCAAACAACATTTTTTATTCGAATGAAAGACATAACACGAATTATTAGTGCCATTTCTGACATTGTCACGTTTTGACGTTTGTAAGTTTTCAAAAGCGTACTTTTGTAAGCATATAAATACAACTCAAACAATGAGTGTAATTGTAAACAACTTGTAACCAAGTTATAATTTACAAATTGTACGTAAACTTTAAATTATGATCAACAGTTGTCGATAAACCTACGTAATTCATTAGAAAGCATGTCAGTTACTTTTTAATGAAAATACTTTAAAAATATAATGACAGTGATATGTTAAATTTGTCACATTTCCTGTTGCGCACATGTGCGTACAAGTCCATGCGCAAAAGTGAAACAAATGAAGAGTAAAGAAAAGTGCTTCTTTATGATCATCGCTTCTGATTGAAAAATGGCAGTTTCAGATTCATTCGAATAAAAATATGTTTTGCCCATATGATGGTACAACTTTGTGTTAGTTAATTTTTTTCACACAGGTTTAGTTTGAAAATACACAAGACTAGTCTTTTTCCAACAACTGATTTTTTGAAAATAAACAAGCACTTAACTCTACGAAATGAGGCGAAACATTACGTATTTAAATAATGTTGAGAAAAGTCTCCAAAAGCCCTCTCCTATAGCGAGCTAAATACAAAAATATTATCAAATCATTGATTTAAGTATAACTTAGTTAACAAAATAAATACTATGTATCAATACTATTTACATTATAATGCATGTAAATGACGCCACCATGAGATATGTTTTTTTACTACTAACCCGAGAAGTCCCCATTATTTACTCCATTTCGCTAGTTAGAAGTTATATTTCTCTCCCTAGGTCAATCAAAATAATAAAAAAGTCCCTAGGTAAATAATGAAAGATGTGTACGTTCTTCATTATTGTTAGTTGTCCACCTTTATAAGTTCAAGAGAGATTCATTCCATCCATTTTCAGTTCGAAAATCACTTTAACTTTAACATTCACAAATTTTTCGCCTTTCCCAAGAGTTTTTCATAGAACTATTTCGCCCGCAGTTTTCTGGAGACAGAAAAAATTGCCAACTGAACGTCAGAATATCAAATATAATGTCACTTTTCAGAAAATTTATTGGAAATTCAAAATCTAATTAAATCAATTTAGGAAATTATCCGTGTTAGTAGCAAAAAAATTCTATATATATACTTCGGTCGAGAAGACTATTAAATACCTCGCACATTATATATAAAAGTTCTCGGTATATAATAGCTTACTTCTCTACCTAGGTATATAATATACTATTATTCGACATAATTAGTTGTCTTACCACCCGCGAGTTTTGAAACTTTAGGTTATTGTTTTGTAAAAAGGTCTGCAATAAAACTGGCACTAGATTAGCAGACCATTCAAATTGCTCTCAGTTCTACATATATACAAAAAAATACAAATGCACCAAAGTAAGCATTTAGAAGCTACTACTTATTAATCCTAAAAGAAGTGTAGAAAGTGCACACTTTCACTAAAAGAGATTTAGACAATGCGATCGTTTGTAGCACATGAGTAATACAAATAAATTAAATGTATTGAGGTTTCACTGTGATAGTGATTTTAAATGGACCTGATTATTGTAATACTATAATTTCAGTCCTTTAATTTGATGCCTAGCCATTGACGAGCAACGGCAGGGACCCAAATAGACAATATAAAATTAACAAAATTTTCTACTCTGTGATGTCAGAACATTGTTTGAGAAAATTATATATAGCTTGAAAAGCTTAGCCATTGAAGGCTAACGAAAATCATCTACTTTGTCATAGGAAATTTCCAATCAGTATATCGATGACTTTTTGCACGATTTAAAACACTGCCATATTTAGACCAATTTAAATGACCGTTTCATTTCCATTGCGTAGGTGGTGACTTCTAGAAGACTTTCTGCTCGAATGAGGGTGACTACTTTGTCTTGAACCACTGTATGCACTGCCCTGCATACTGATAACCCCAGAATGATGTGGAACGGAATACCTTAAAAATAGTTAACACTATTATAAGTCTATTATAAGTATTTTAGAAGCATATTTAGAGTGTCCCGTAAACTCTCAACAATACTTCACCGGGTGAAATATAAAAAACGCAAAAAAATTTAATTTTCAAAAATAGCTAAATTGATTTTGCTAGAAAATTGGGCTCATTCCAAAAAAATATTTGGAAAATTCGCAACTGTCATCGCTCTGAAGAGTTTTCAAGTTTCTTTCAAATTTCAGGTCATTCCAATTTTAGCAAAGTTTTTATTAAGCAATTCTTTCTACGCAAAAAGACATATGATTTTTACTTAAATTACTGACAATCTTCAGGTATTTTCTGTGAAAATTATAACATACATTTTATTGGAACACGCGGCTTCTGAACAGCTTTGTAAATTTTTTCTGGAACATTTTGCAGGTTCGAAATTTGGAGAAAACTCTAATAATTTTTTCCCGAACAGAACAAGTGCAAAGTTTAGAATCAATTATTCGGAAAACTCGTCACTTTTGTAGCTGGGAATAATTTGGTTACTGGTTCTTCTTCGTGAACATTACTAAAATACTTCAAAGCATGCAGATATGTAGAAAAAAGTGATAAAAATAATGTATTTTCAATTTTTTCTTAATTCATCGAGGTAAATAACTGTCGCTAATCAAGACTGTAAGAGCAGCCTAATCAAAAAATCGCTGTCGAAAAAGTCTCCCTTAATGGATTTGTACGTTCCGCATTTTTCCAATTAATTATTTTAAAATTAATTTGTAAATTGTTTGAATCGTTTCGTACTCTTCAAGTGAGATCTAATTTTGATTTAATTTGATCACTCAGTATATACTATATCGAAAACTTTACTTACTTTAAAGCTATTGTATTTTTGTTGGGCTTGAACCGGGGCCCAAGACGTTTCAAAGCCGACTTCCATACTTGAGCGGATTTTTCACACCAAATCCACAAAACAGAACTGATTCCCATAAATAAGGACATGAAGTGGCGCAATAGCAAAAAAAACCACATCGATGGTTTCTGATCTCCACTCAACCATTTTTCTCTGCAAATAATAATAAACATTACCTCAGGAACGAAAACAATAGTATTAAGAAGGTTCCTTATTTCTAAACATATAAGTTTATCCATAAAAGGGAATATCGTAATGGGTTCCATTCATACAGCTTCAAGATCTAAGCTGGCAAAAAGTGCAAAGAAATCTTCTAGAACTTCACGCTAGAACGCAAAAAATATGCTCTCCGACTTCATTCCTATGCATCTACGATTTGAACGGCAGAAAAGCGCGGGTACCTAATATTACCTACTCGTATTTTTTGAGTTATACGTAGTTACTGAGTATAATTACAAGAGCGTGTAAGAAAGAAATGACTACTGAACTACATACTTAGAAATTTAGATACCTACTAATCTGAACTTAATGCCTGCATGATTGTACTCACCTATCACTATATTCGATGAAATAACTCATCATTACTACAAAAATTGGAACCACATACAATGTTGCCAAAGCGCCCAGAAAATCCCTTTCCGTGCGGGGCTGCCCCTGAGTGAGTGGCGTCGATAAGGAATTCCGTGGCAACTTCGGTGCCTTGAGAACGAAGATCCAGCCTATCGTTAGCAGTAGTCCTCCAGCGCAAAAATAAAGGAAGTGCGGCACTAACGCTAGGTACCAGAGAGTGAATAGATTTTTATTGCCGATGTAACACGTTCCTGAAACAAACAACAGTATATTAAATTTGGTTTCCAACAAATTCCTGTATGAAATGTACAAAAAAAATTATTGTATCGCTCTAAAATTAGGAGATTGATGTACTTTCGGACGCATGCAAGCGCGGACTTCGCCGGGTTTATATGTGTTACCGATATTTTTCCTAATTTGATAGACAAAAGACTGAGTTTGCTGCTGAATGTATATGCAAATTTCGCTTTCTGGGTCAAAACTACTCGAATTTCCCCACTCATGTTGTTAGACTGAATCGAATTTTCAATTCTCTATCCAACGATGCCAAAACGAATTCTGTAGCTCATATGGTTCTTGAGAAATTTCGAAAAAAGCAGCATCATGCTTGAGTCGATTTTGCAACTCATAAAAAACACCCTCATCTGAAACTTCTTGAAATCAAGACTTTTTCGAGAAATCTGCCAACATTTCCTTATCGACGATTCACTTTCTAAAAAGACCATTTAGTTCTCTCGGGAATGATGTGAAAATGAGCGTCAAATGAAAACAAACGTTTGAAAACAAAAAATATCATCGCTGCTTTGACTTTTCATTAGCAAGTTGTAAAAGAGTGGCTTTTTAATATCAAAAATGTTCGTAATTTGAAGTAAAGAGCGTAATTATTCTTTTCGAACGGTTAAGTATTTCAATAGGTTACCAATCAAAGATGGGACCGATCTTCAACTGGTTCAACTTCTGGAAATTTGCGCAAAAAATGTGATGCCCTGTAGGCCCTTCAAAGGAATCGCGCCAATTTTTAATCACCCTGTGTGTATAAGAGCAAAGAAAAATATTAGCAAGAATAAATTATAAAATTTGTTAATAACATCGTTTTTATTGATGTTCAAAAATGATCACATTTTACTGCCTTACGTTTACTTACTGTTACTAATTACATTTTGTATGACTTCTGGCATAATTCGGCAACCACCAGCGCCTTTATTACCAGAAAAACAGTCTATACTAACTAGGTTGCAATTTTCGCTTGCTTTGAAATATCTCGACTATCTATGGTTGATGGTTGGCTCGTTTCTCGTAAGATTGGTATCCCAAGAGGAAAGAGGTCGAGGAAAGAATATTTATGAGCTGCGGCTTTCTTTGTTTTTCGGGTCAAATAAAACCCACGAGATACCAACCTAGATACCTACGGTCCAGACCGCTGTAGAGGAAACAAAAGAAAATTTGCATACGAAGCGCGCTTGTTAAAAATGAACCGATGACAAGGGCTAAAAGCTGTAGTCGCAAACGGTATCCAACTGTTTGCTCTTAAATGGAGTCGTGCGAGAGATTCGTTCCTTATTCATGCGGTCTGGCAAGTTTTTCAATACTCCTAGATGCTAATCAGTGGGATGCATTATATCGCATATATAAGTCGGAAGAGGTTCCATAATACTTCAAGATTTTGTAGTTTCTCAAAATACCTCGACTGCTACATCATTTTCATCGGAAAGAAACAAGGAATGCAACGAACTAATTAAAAACTACCGGGGCCTTTCCAGTTCCCAAATAATCAACATTTTCTGACTCTTTTGAACGGTCGCAATCTTCAACGGATGATATCTTCCTTATTTTCGACCCACAACTTTCATGTTCGCTATCGGGCACCTTCTTAGGTCGGAAACAATCCAATAAGGGAAAAAAACGCGATTGCAAAATTTTGATTTTTGGTCGAAAATTTCATAGGTAAGAGGTCGATTTTTCCAAAAAATTCAATTTTTATTTTATTATTTATTAGAATTTTTATCTTATCTGAATAATAAAGAACCAACAATTAAA
>NW_026018165.1:15649542-15671624 GCF_020466585.1 Dendroctonus ponderosae | reverse complement strand
ATTTTTGAGGCGAAATACCCAAAAAGAAGTTTGTAAAAAATGAATCCGCCTCAACAATATAGAACTTATCTACAAAAAATTCAAGTTTCTCAAAATACCTCGAATTCTAAACATTTATTTGACAAACTCTAATGCAGTATGTTTTATAAAATCGTCATAATAAAACACTATCACTATCTATATGGCAAAAAGTCCCAGACATGTTTTGCAAAAAAATATAAACTGCGACTAGAATTACACTGAAAAAATGGTAATTAGCAATAGTACCATATGCACATGATCACGATCTCACATAGGTAATACTTATGACTACAATGTAAAATATTGCTGCAAATTTCCGAAAATTGTCATTCAGAGTGAAACTGAAAACACTACCGCATACTTCCGGATATGAAACAATATACTTAGATTGGCCTATAAACGTAAATAATTTATCATTCTCCTAGGTGGGCACGGTCGCATAAACTGTCGTGTGTAGAGATAAAGCCATTTTCACACAGGTCGGCGAGCAATGTGCCAAGGAATGTTAATAAACTTAAACTCGCAAAGAATAATCGTTTTTTGTCGGGATCAGATCGAGCTTTCAACATCCTACGCTCTCCGCAGAGTTAATTAGGGTTAGTTTATTAGGTACGTTGTAAACAAAATGCCTACTTAATGCTGTATATATCTAGTTACTAATTCCGGTTAAGTGTTGATGACCGCAAAGTTGTAAGAATATTCCAATTAAATATTACAAATTATGCAGGTATCATCGCTAGCTAATGCGCTCCTTACACGTTTTTTAAAGTTTAACCCTACTTCATTTTCACTTGAGAAGTTACAGGTGTTTACGTAATCGGAATGAGGCAGATCAGATCGCCTTTAAAAATATTGCGAAATATAATAAAATTATAATATTAATAAAATAAAAATTTGTGATCTAGTTTATTCTTTCTAAACACCCCAACGAGAATGTCTCCAATTTTGAATCACTCTGTACATGATTTATAGTATACATCGGAAAAATCGGCGCTTGGATCGTTTTTCGTTTAGTTGTTGTTGACTTTCGTTAAGTTGGAACGTGACATAATCATGTTTATTCTGTACTTCGGTGTCTTTTTTTGTTGGTCAGTTTGCTACCGACAGTGGATGAAATCCATTGATGTCGTGTGAATCGCGTTCCAGAAATATAGAATCATTGTGGACCTTATGGCAAGTGCGGTAGTTTGTGAAAGAGCAGTAAACTTTTTGAGGAATAACGGGTAGAAAATGGAGGATGGGGCCGCAGCTTGCAGAAAGCTGGTAAGAATGATCTCTAATCTATACATTGTTTAGCTTGAACTGAGTTTCCGTTTACGACAAGCATCTGAAATTTTATGGATTCTTTATTATTTATTCTTATTCTATTATTATTATTCTCTCTCTCATTGCTTTGCGGATTTCAACTAATTTTGGCTTTGGACAGATTTCCTTCTGTACTAAACACATTTTTTTCTTCGCTTCCAGGTGACGCAATGCAGCTTTCGGTAAGTTTAGCATTAGGATGCGGGTTTATGAGCGTCCAGAGACGTAAAAACAATTAGTTGTTTTCCACTAAGATAAAAACTCCAATGGGAGGAACCTTTCATTTAACAGATTTGTCTGTAGTAGACAATCGACTAGCAGATCGCTCATTTCAAAAACAAGGTTTTCCTTCTTTTTTTTTCAAGTGTTACATTATTGAAAAGGAAATTCAAATATCATATTTTTTAATTAACATAGATAGGGTGTTCCATTTAAAAAAAATGAGCCAAGGTTCGATATTTTATTTTACCTGACCCCGTATACTTATTCTCAAAACGGTAGATTATTCAACAATCATTATAAGGAAACTTTTACATTAAATATTTTCATTGAATCGCTTTCAACTTAGAAAATATAGGGTTATTTTGAAAACGACAATTTAAAAAAAATTTCTTTGTATCTCTTAAACGAACAAACAGTTTCAAACTTTGATTTCACCCTTTTAAGTTTGACCTAAAAAGAGCACCACATGACTCCTATCTATGCCACTTTGTTATAGCGGATATACCATTTAAAGTGTCGAAAATGGGTTGGGGTCGTTTTCTTGATATCAAACAGAGTGGCTTAATGTTAGCATTTGATTTGTTGTATTTCCACATTAGAACAATTGACGATTTTGCGAATAATATATTTTGTAGAACATGAGAGATTCGTGTTACTGAACATGTTTGTAAAATGTAAATTGCTTAAAAGTTACCTGTTAATTCATCTGAATCTACATCTCGATACACCAGGGCAATCACAGTTTGAAGGGCAGGAAAGCCCCATGCACATACGTGCAGGGCACTAGTTAACCCACGTAGTCTTTCGGGACTCCAAGAGGTAGAAGATCTGGCCAGCCACCAGGCGCAAAGACATACCCACCTAGAAACAAAGAAAAACATATATGAATGTATTACTGATTATAATTTTATTATTGTAGTAACTGTCGCATTTTTTCTTAAATGTTGTCAAAAGTTTAAGTTTTTTTTGTTTCTTGCCTACTATTTGTTGTTGTTTGTTGAATTTTTACCACACCCAGAATCCCTGAGGTAAATGGTAAATCTAATCAAGTGTAATTCTGAATGTTGTATTGGAAAAGGTGACTAAATATTCAGTTTTGTACGGGAAATGAACAAAATACGTGGTTGAAGTGGTTGAAAAATGCATTTCCAGAAGAAAATCAATTAAGAAATTTATTGTCAGTGGAGGGAGGTAGAGAGTTTACAACGGAAGTATCTTTTATTATCGAAATCCAGAGGGGCTCAAACTGAATAATTAGGTACTTTTGCTTCTGTGCATTAAACGGTTCTTTTTGCCAAAGAATGTAGTAGTAGGGACACCTTGTATATTATTGTGAGAGAATCTGGGGATTTGTAAGGACCTTTTCTGCTCAGTCCTAATGACAGCAAAACGAGATCTCGTCATGATTTTTGTTGGTTTTATGCTAAAAAACGTGTGTCTACAGCAAGGAAAGACTTTGGTTGGATAAGGGTGCATTAATAATTAATCTATCGGCACTATCAGCACACGTTTTATTTCAAATAATTCTCTGCACATACTGAAAAGTACCTATGCATTAATAGGGTCAATCCAACTTCATTTGAATTCAAGCAATTCATGCTGAATAATGAATATCTCGTATTTACGTTTTGCGTGCTAGATAATTTGCTTCATATTGTTATTCTAATAGCATTATCATATTGAAGTTATAAAGATCATAAGGAAAACAAATTACTTAATAATTTTCCCATTTTATTTTTCTTAATTGCATATTGGTTAACATCAATAGAATTCTTAATTTTAATCCGTATGACCAATTTTATTGTGTGGACTTTTCTTCTCGATAAGCTGGATCTTTATCAGTTTTTGCCGGAACATTATTTTATTGGAGGAAATTAACTCGATCAGGTTTACCAGCACCTTCCATACAAATATTACCTCGGAATACGGTTGTAAAACGGCGTTGTATTTTGATAAAGGTAACACAACACACGTTGTTTATCTACGATATGTTTGCATTTGTTGAAGCACGCTCAGACACTATGAGATATACGAAGATAAGGAATTGTTTTCGCAAATATTCAATTTTATATTAGGAAATAATTTTTGGGTTTGTTTTTTGTTCAAAAAAGTTTAATAAAATTATGAAACTTTTTTGAATGTTTACCTATCGTTGGAGAGTTTTAAGAATTTAATTATTAGTTTTTAACTTAGTAGTTAGAAGTACTTTTTTATTGTATTTAAGTTTCCTTCGATTGTTTTCAAATTTACTAAATTGAAGATATTAGCTCTTGAAGATATACTTCCTTATTACGCAATATTTTAAAGCAGTTCAATAGGCATTTGAGTCATGCAATGTTCATGAAATCAAACTGCGTAAAGCATTACAATTCTGTACATTATGTATAAACAATTACAACGCAAATCGTACATCCAGGCGAAGATTTGTTGCTAAATATGTCCACGTTAGAGCATATATGTACCTACATACATGGTTAATTTTGCAATTACGCGTCGAAACTGAAAATGTACAAACACCTTTTAAGTTGTGTAGTTGACGAACGGAATGCACGGTGTGTTGTTTAACACAAACAAACGGATTCTTCTGGGAAATTGGACAAGAAAATGTTTGTAAAAAAAAAAGAGCGACCGCTCGTTGCTGAAATCATACTGAAGACAATAAGTAACGATCAGATCATCCTTTCAGCTTGATAGAAACAACTTCTGAGGGATTTTCACATGAAATAATAGTTTAAAGATAGCTACGACCCTGCTGCTTCATCCATCCATATGAAATCTAAACTTTGCTATAAACAATACAAAGAGATGTTGTAAAGTGAGATAATTGCACAGTTCCATGATAAAGCTCAGCTAATGCAGGCATAAAAATGCAGGTTTTGGGAACTCAATTGAATAGCAAACTTTTAAAACACTGACTTCCTATGAGCAGCAAAACACTTCTAGAAAAATTTCAACTTTCTTTTTGACTTGAGCCTTTTTACCTGATCGAAATCTGAGTAAACTTTCGCCGCTTTATAAACCAGCCATGTTTTCATTATTGATTGATGCTACCCCCAATCGCTCAGAAGTTTCCAATGACCCTTTTATGGAAAGTGGTAAATGATTATAAGAAAAACATGTTTTCCTTCGTTAATAAGCTTATTCGTTCACCCTTGTCTAATTAAAAAAAGTTGTCTCGTTAAGTATTCACATTCTTCCACTTCGTACCGCATGAAGCTTGTTTTTCGCAAGCTGTCGACCGTAATCTTCCTGTTGAGTTGTTCGGCATTTGGGCTCCGTGACCACATGATTTAGGACCAAGTCGCTTCTTAAACTGATAAGAGTTTTTGCAAAGCCTGCAACTTTAATTTAAAAAGTTCTATTCTTGCAGTAATTTTAAATAAGTTTTGCTTAGTTACACTTTGAATAGCTACAGATATAACATAAACACATGTTTTAAACAATAGTATTCTATAATTAGTGTCACGAAACTAGTTCTCTTTTGCGTGCTGCTTATAATAAGACAGTAGACACATAGACCTTCTTCAACTGTTACTTAATACGAAGTTTCTTCAAGAGTTCGAGGCCAGGAGAAATTTGCGTAAAACCTTTAAATGTTTTTTATGATTGTTTTAGTGTTTTTCTCAATTGATCGATGCTGATCAAAAAATCATGCTTTCAGTATGACTTCAGGTCAGTTGCGGTAACTTTCACTTTCTGAGTAGAAGCAAGCTGTTGTCAGGTTTCACAATTATTATGTAGAATATTGAACCGCCTTTGAGTCTCCCCCAGAACGATAGACCGGATACATTTCCAACATTGTTATACATTTTAAGTTTTAAAGCGCACGGACTTAAAAATAAGTTAAACTAATTAAACAAAATTATATTCGCCCGACTTTATTTTTATTTTAGGGGCAATAATTTACACTTGAAATCACTCTGTATATTAGCGTTTCCGATGCGCATCCTTGTTTACAAAGTAAAGCTCTGAGGAGCTAACAACCCAACATTTTCAATAACGCAGGTTCAGCTCGGTTAAAAATAGACAAGTCATTCTCGAAAACATTAAAAAATTGCTTTTGAGCAGCCCAGTTAACGAGAAGCGTTACTTGCAAGTTTTGCTCCTTTATTGTGTTACCTCTTCATCGGTTGTTGTTTCGGAATGTTGCTGGGAAATTGGATTTAGATTATTCGTTACTAGTGTTATTATGTTTATTATGTAGATGCTAGTCATAAACGAGATTATGCTAACGATAAGAGCACATTCTTGGGCGCTGAATCGTGAGAATGGACACTGCAAAGCTGATAAAAATTGAGAGAACTTTTGTGAATAATGATAACACATTAAAAACACGCGTAACGCCAGTTATTATTATTCAACACGTTTTTAAACTTTTATGCAATTGGCCGTTCTAAAGGCATCTAAGAGAATTTCTTAGAAATGTAAAAATTCAGTGTGTGGCAAATATTTCGGGATATTGTTTGGAAGGTATAGCATCTATCCACAATGATAAATCGAGTCAACAAAGAATATTTAATATACAGAGTGTCCCGTAAGCACATGATCGAAAGGGTACTGCGATATTTCTTGAAACAAAAGCAGGCGATCTTAACATTTATGAAGAAAAAAATGTCTGGATCGTCTGCTTTGGTGGCCGTAAATTTGTTCCTATGTTAGACCAAGGGCGGGGGTTAGGGGGGTCATGAATTCCCCCTTTTGCTCGGTTTGGCTGCCGGCATGATTTTCTAGTACAGAACCCACCCTGAATTGAAAATTGAATCCGCCGCTACTGAAAAACTATCCGAATTTCCTCACTCAAGTTGTCATGACTGAATCGAATTTTCAATTCTCTATCCAACGATGCCAAAACGAACTGTGTGGCTCAAATGAGGTTTGAGAAACTTCGAAAAAAGCAGCGTGATGTTTGAGTCGATTTTGCAACTCCAAAAAAACACGCACATCTAAACGTCTTCAAACCAAGACTTTTTGAGAAAATTTTCTTATCGATGGTTCACTTCACAATGACGCTAATTTTGAATTACTCTGTATATGGGAAAAAATGCCGTTAGTGCATTCTGCATTAATTTCGTTAAGTGTTGTAATGTGTAGGTTCCGTGTATTAAAAAGCGGACAGTCGCTGTACCAATCTTACATGTTCAATATTTAATTAACGACGAAAGCACGGAGGAATGTCCGTTGATAATTTTCTTGTTGGCAGTTTGAGAAGCAATAAACGGCCAGTGTAATCCACCATGGGCGGCACAAACCTTGTCATCAAAATAACGCAAGATGTTCTGGGCTTAACCGTGATGCCATTATATTATTAAACGATAATAGGCGTCTTGATCAGAGTAATTTTTTTCAAGATTAATTTATCGAGAGAATTCAAACGGGTTGTGAACGAGTCTAGTGCTACTACTGCCACTGTAGGGAAACCTACTCAGTAAAACACGTTGAACCACTCGAAACAAGGTTTAACGAAACGAGCTTTAATGTTCATTCAATGCATTTACTAAGGCCTGTAGATATTTAAGAGCATATGCAGGGCGTCCGGAAATGATGCCCAAAAAATCAGATTCCACATGAAATATTTTTGTCTCAAGTTAACAGATATGCAGGGTTTCGAAATTAATTTTTTTTAATTGTTCTTTAAAACTGATATAATAGCTATCTTACTATTCTGCTACAAGTACAAAACTTGAACAACAGGAATTAGGCAGAAAGTAAGTTGAAATCCCAAAAAAAAATCAAGTTGGACTGCAGCTGTCTCTTCAGTAAGCAAATACGGTGTGCGCGAAAAAACCGAGATGCCCATCGAAAATCTAATTATTTAATGCATGAGATTTCCGATTTCATTGTTAGTCTATCGGTAGTATTTGGGGATTTTAATTATCTTAGTCACATTAATGAGAATCACGCAAGTCGATGGTCTCGGGATGTATAGCACAGAAGAATATCTGAAACTAGTGGGTTTTTAGGCTTACACTATTCTGAAGCGTACATGCCAGCCACCTCTGAGGATGCAAGGCACTCGTGCTTGCGAAACGTCAGGAAGAAGTTCCATTTTACGACGGCCTAAAAACCCGAAAACCCCACTAATTTTAAGAAGTATGTCTCTTTTGATAGAAGCATAATCATATGTTTAAACGTTCCATATCCACAAAAAAATATTTTTGTTCGAGTAAAATACGATCTCTAAAATTTGAGCTATTTTGAACTAATTCGACAATTTAGAGTCGCACAGAATTTTGGCATCTCTTGAAAGGCTTGCTRCTCTATAGGTAGAGCAGCACTTTTCTTCAGAGGAGTGCCCCGCCAAAGAAATATTTTACTAGTTTTTTTAGTCGCACTTTAAGTTTTGATATTGAATATTTGATATTTTGAGTATATTAATCGATAAACAKTTTGGCGTACTTTCAATGWWWCAWGTTTRGATGAAAACGCTGTAAGCCGTAAGCTATTTCCTGYATTTTACRAAATGTGATTACAAATATTCGGCGATTGCTTGGATGGATTCGAGACAAGACAAAATTAATGAAGTCAACAAATCGAATTTGCTYTAACAATTGTAAAAAATTGGMAMTGAAGTTTCCTTATTAATTTGCTTACAGCAGTATTTTCTTCAATGAATCATACTTTTGAGTTTTTAATTCTTTATTTGTTCGTGGCTGGGATAATTTATTGCATGTCTTCATGTTTGAGATTAACATTCCGATTATTTACCGGATATGCGTCAATTCTACAAATCAGACATTAAACATTTACGACATTTGCTCGTTAATTATAAACTGTTTAAGAATCAAAATAAAATGCCTTATGGTACCCAACTGGCTTATAAAAATCAAACCGGTATCTAAATTTAACCTCGAATTTATATTTTACAGCCCCTTTTATTGTTACACCATTCCATTTTACTAGTTGTAAGTTTATACTGACGCGTGAAAATCCCCTGTTTATTAGTTTATATGCTTTCATATTTTGTGTATCGACAGTTTATAGCCTTAATCCCGTATGCTGCTCATAAATAATACCGAAAATGTCGATAAATCAATGGGTCCACAATTCAATAAAAATGTTTCGATAGTTTCTTCTTGAAATTGAACGGTGGAGGCGATTAAAAAAGTACTTAACCCCAACAAGGAAATAAAATTGAAATGAAGCCTGTTTTTATTTAAAATTATAACAAGTAATATAGCGAAACAGTCTTTCAGTCTGGAAGTATAATATCCGTGTTATCATTTGACCCTACCCTTGACGGCGTTTAGTACACTAGTAAAATATTAAAGAAACAAGTAGTAAGCACACAATGAAATAATATAATGAATTCCTACAAGTGCGACAAGCCAGCAAGCATGAAGACACACGAGTATTACTTGTGTCAACTCAAATATTTAATTTGCTCTCGAAAGCTGATGTAACTTGTTCAAACCCCGTTTTCCACATTGTGTTGATTTGGGTGGGCTACCTGTATTTTTAGACCGAATGGTGATTGTTAAGGCACTTTGCTTCGACAAATACAGCCAAAGTCGTTTGCTCTTCAATAAATCGGAATTTTAGAAAAGTTYCCCTTCAATTATCACCTCAAACATGTGTGACTAATTAGGAAAGCTGGAACGATATGGGAAAMGCGAATGATCAGAGAGCTTTAGCATATGGCAAGCAAGTAGTTGCTTTTGAAGGAATGTTTTAAAATGAGTGTGTTCYYCTGCTAATTACTGGCATTGGTAATTTAATGGCTTATTGATGAAAATTACCATACGTTMWGGTAKTACCTGMGTTYTTGATATATGAGAGAGTTCTGGTAAAGCTTATATAAGTACTGAGTAAGAATAAAGAAACCACGCGAAATGTAAGAAAACACAGCCCTTCGAGAGGTACTCACTACACAAGTCGTACTCGTGAGTTCCGCGAATTGTATATGAACGGGTGCATTTATTGTAAATATTATAGGCCTGCGTAACACTGGAACACTCATCGGTTAATGAATTATAAGCCTATAAATTAAAGCTTTACGAGACCCGAGACTGGAATATTCACATCTCAAAAAAAGTTATCAACATTTTTTCTGAGTAACTTTTAACTACTGTGTTCAAACAACTAAAAAAAAGTCACCTCGATTTTCCCAGCAACAGAACTGAGTCCAAAGAAAGTTGACGAGTTTTCTTGTAAAATCAATCTCTCAATTTTTTTGCATAAAATACTCCGTTTGCCAGTATTTTACAGTAAAACGTTAGGAAAAACGAGGTTTTTCTGTTTAGAGACAGTGAAGAAGTGAATAAACCCCAGTTTCTAAGAGTTTTCCCAATAAATGATCACGAGATAAACTTTCGCTTTTTCAGTTCGGGGAAATATTTTCAGAAAAATTCCATAATTCGAAGCTGGAGAAAGTTTTTCAAACATTTTTGCAAAGCGGTTAAGGAGGAAAGTGCCCCAATAAAATGTATCTTATAATATTTCACAGAAAATACAACTAAAAAAAGTCATCTAGGTCCAAAGAGAGTCCAAAGAAAGTCGACGATACAGTAAAACGTTAGAAAAAATGCGGTTTTGCGGTGTTGTTTAGAAATATTGACCTAAAAGTGAAGAAACTCCAGTTACCCAGAATTTTCCAAATAAAAAAAACTTTCGCTCTTCGTTTTCGGTTCGGGGATATATTTTTGGAAAAAGATCTAGAAATAATTATTAGGATTTTTTTCCATAATTCGAAGCTGCAAAAAGTTATTCAAACATTTTTGCAAAGCGGTTAAGGAGGCGAGTGTTCCAATAAAATTTATCTGATAATTTTACACAGAAAATACCTGAAAATTGTCCGTATTTTAAGTAAAACTAAAAAATAAGGTGATTTTTGCGTAGAAAGAATTGCTTACTAGAAACTTTGTTAAAACTGGAATGACCTGAAAATTTAAAGAAACTTTAAAAATCGCCAGAGCAATGAGGGCAGAGAATTTTCCAGAATTTTCGTTTTTTCAAAATAATCCTAATTACTTTCGGTAAAAAACTGAATAAAATTATTTGGTTTTTGTGCCAAATTCGAAGCTGAAATGGGGTTTCTAAAGGCCATGCAAACCGATCAAAAACGATCAACTGGTAACTGGTTGAGGATTATCAACCCGATGAATTGTCGGTTGAACTCCTTAAACTTACAGAAGATTATTGCATGATCCCTAAAAAAACAAATKCCAAAKAATGTTCAGATCGTCGAACAATTGCCCTTATGAGCCGCACTCTCCTGGTTTTTCTGGGAGTAAAATATAGCAGAAAATTTGCTAAAATGGTTGCTATATATCACGGTTTTATACAAGWTTTCATTGTTGATAAATCAAACATTCGTCRTTAGTATTGCTTCATGTAAGTGTAGAGATTTTATATTTGAATATAAACTGTCAATTCCCTTTTTACAAAGTGATGTGTTTGCATAATGTAAACCAATAATTGGGAAACTAAACAATTTTAGACATATAAATAGAAAATGTATCGGTAAATTAAAATTACACGCAGGAAATCAGCTAAAGTGCCAACACGCATGAAGAAATCAAATCAATAATTTTAGTATTTTTGAGACTTGCAAATTGTAAAAATTTGAAGAAAGAAATACGTTTATAAGACATCAATTTCCGACTCGGTCGGTGGACAAGGTTTTTTTTACGAAAACTAACAAAATATTCTTTTTAAAAACGTTTTTAAGTAATTTTCTATTTGCTATAACTTTGAAGTTAAAAATATGCAACCTTTGGCCAACAACTTTTCTCAGTAGGTAGTGGTTTGTGGGCAATGTGGGTTACGACCTTTTTGGCTCATAAATTGTCCCATAAGAAAACTGGGCCCGCCCCGTCTTATATTATGTACGTTTCAAATCGATACTTTAAGCTTTAAGTTGCCAAATTTTGAGTTTTGGTGGAGCCGATTGGAATTTTAAAAAAAGGGCCCAATTAACCGAGACTAACCAACACTAACCCAAATATCTTCTCGAATTCGATGAATATGGATACTAGAAAATGACCAGTTAATAATAGTAATGATGTATGGAAATCTACAATATTTTATTTGGAGTACAAGTGTGATTTGTCGCTGCAATTTCTAGTGATAATATCTACTTTTTCCAAACTCGGCTTGCCTTGGCTACATCTCAAAAATCAACCGAAAAGTTCTGCACTATAGTTTATTATTGGACTCGAGTACAGTGTAACTAACACCGGCTTCTCGCTTAAGTCCATTGCCTTGTCTTGGTCCTGGGCATTCTCTGCTTGTTCATCTTTCTCAGATTGCATCTTGTTATGGGCTCGTTTTGGCCTTTTATTTTATACCTGGTTCTGGGATACGCTTGGTTGGTGCGAGTTGGTATGCCACATATTCAAGTCCGATTTTAATTTCAAGCGCTCTGTTCCAGTTGATCAGTTTGCTTGCTGCATTAAAATTCTGTTTACTGAATTTTGCTAAGTTTGTACGCTTGCCTGTTGTTTACTTAATTTTTTTCATACCTTTTAAATAGCTCTCTTCAGACTAGTTTCATTCAGGTCATTTTTACAGTGATTGTTCAAGATATTAGGTTTGAAAATAATGTTCATTTACTTAACAAATTAAATTGTTTAAACAAGCCCCGCTTGAGTCTATAGGTCGTTAGTTTATACTTGTTAGAGATGAACATCAACTACTATGAAAACAAAATCAGAAAAGTACCACATCAATGATTTTCCTTATTTATTCAAATATTTTCACCCCCAGATTGGGTGGAGTTTGGGTTAATTTTGGTTCCAGATTCATAGCTTCGGGGAGGAGTTTGGTTTAGGCTCGTCCCCACATTTCTAGATATCATAGGTGGTGACTATTGAAATGGTTTTTCATAGATTTCTCAAGTTCCCGCTAATGAGGATCATCTTGCTACGGTATAGATCGAACTTTCTACATGCAACTTCTATGCCCGTTTAGGTGGTCTTTTAGAATTCATTGGTGTCAATATTTTTTCATGTCTTACAAGTCATAACTTATTTAAAGTTGAAAATGTGGTACCAACATATATTAAAAACGACCTCGTTTTTTAGATACAGGGTGGCAAAGCTAATATTTTATTATTTTATAAATCTTCAGTTACTTACTGCGAAGAAAAATCTCGAAAATTGTTACAGTTAGCGACTTACAACAAACAATATCTTTCTCACGTGAAAACGAACGGCAAATTCGGTTTAGTGCCTATGGGTAGGCAAAAAAAGTTTTTATTACATCTTAAGATTTTCATGAATTATTTAAAAAACTGTTAACTTTTCCATCCATTATCTCAAAAACGAGGACGTTTTCAATATATGTTCGTATGCTATTTTCATTTTAAAATTGGACTTGGACGCCATAAACATAAACTATAAATACCTAGTTCCTATATGTATAGTTTACGAAAAAATTGAATTTTTAATTGAAAAAAAATGTTTTCAATAAACTGATGAGAGGGAACAACGTGAATATTTTAGATTTCAAGATTTTCTTAATTAGTCTTATTATTTTCTTTTCTTAATTATTGCAGAAGCTAGATTCTAGATGAATAAGAAAACAATACTTCCACACTATTTGGAACTGAAAATGGAAGCGATTGAGAAGAAACTAATAATTCTTTACATAGTGAATTAAAATGATCAGTATATGAACGGCTAAAGAAACTTCATCTGAAAATCAGCTGTATTATTTACAGTTTCTGTTTGGTCTCAGAAAATTTTGGCCTGAGCAAAAGTAAAAAATATTCAGACAAACATATGCACATTTTGGAGCCAAAGGGATGTCAAGATTACAATTGGAAAATATTGATAACTTTGTATCAGGTTAAAATAGCATTCATATACATATTTACCTGGGCGTACCCCACTTTGCTTCAACAATTGCTTACATTTTTCAATCGGAATAGCCCCAAAGGGCATTCCTTTGGCTGAAGATTTAAATCTACAATGTACTAAATTGAAGGATTCTCAAATATCTTGAAACTAATTGTATTTCATAAACCATTTATTTTCATAACGTTTATTCGTAAAATAAGTATACCGTATATTCGATTTAAATAAACATAAAATACTCAACTGTAACCAATTAGCAACCAAATCATATTTTACTTGGGAATTAATTACTTCCAAATTCGAAACAGACATTTAATTTCCGACCAATAACTCATATTAATAACTTGCTGTCAGGCTTTGAAACTTCGTAAAGTTGAGCTCTTTCCAACAAAGGCCGTGTCTAGAGCCGCTTATATGGCTGTTTCCCTTTAATGGACCGAGAGGTACCGCCTTTATTTACATAGGAATCTTCGAAAACAGGGACGAACTCGTCGCTCGTCGTTCGCTAAACGTTTAAAACAGCCTAAACTGAGACTTTGATAACGAACGTGATTAGACAGGAATGCATTCTTCGGATGTTACTTCAAGACGAACACATAAAAGGGTAAAAATACATGTTTTAACAACAGTTTCCAGATATACAATTATAACATTTTTGATACATATCTAATAAAAATAGTGATTATTGAATATCTTTAAGTATGTCTGAAGCTGAGATGGTCTTAGGTAAACTGGAACAATTAGTTTCATCCTGCGAGTTTCACGTACTTAAAGTAAAAACAAACGATTTGGGGAAAAGTCCGGAAATACATCCGCAACTCTTTCAGTCACATTTTTGCTGTAATCAAACCGATAATAATTTGCCTTTGTATGTACTTATATGTTTCAAAATCTAGTAATAGTTAAACAATCAAAAAGGAATAATATAAAAATTCATATTGAAAACGGCAAGGTTCAACCTTCCTGGTGAAAAGGATCCAGGATCAAAGTTCCTGATCATAAGTTAGAGTCTCAGAGATTCACTGTTCTACTTAGGATACAGAGCATATTCAAAGTATGTTCATTTTTGAAGAAAGCTTTATTAAGGACAGTTTGTGAAGAATATAGATATGTTATGTACACTTAAACCATCATGAACAAATTTGGAGTAGAATTTACTTCGACGGTACAATCCGAGAATTGTTTCAACAAGCAATCCATCAAGTCCTCTTATTTGTAATGAGATATGATCATTTCAGCTCTGAAAGACTAGCAATGCTGGACATAATAATGGTTTCACATAAGGAAAATATAAAATTCACAACAGAAACACTAACTTTGGTGTTTGGTGTTTATCACTCGAAGGTTAGTGCAGATCAAGCATAAGAAATCGGCGAAATTTTTGGAACGAACCGAACAAAAAATGTTTAATAGAAACTTGTGCAAATCCTACTGGTTCTTCGAACTTGTGAAATTTAAATAAGTTTATTCGAACCTTAGCACATTTTGATCAGCCGCAGAATTTTGAAACGGTCTCCTAGAATTTGTGCTAATAACTATCTCAAAACTTAAATTGACCCAACTTTGTCCAAAATGATTCAAAGTTCTAAACTTTTCGAATAGTATTATTTTAATATTAAGTCGAGTGAAGCAAGCAACCAACACTTCCTTGCTGAAAATTTGTTAGTTTTGCGATTTTGAATGACAATGAACTCCACGAATATTAAATCTTTCAATTTTGGTAAATGTTTTTGGTTATAACTGCAAGAACCTCGAAAAGCAATTGTATTAAAAGTAAAGAATAAGTTCCAGTTTCTCGACCGATATCCAATAATTTAAAGTTGGTTGACTTTCTCGGGAATTCGGTCTGGGYAGTGGTGAAAAAGAAAACAAMGSTGATTTATTCCATTGTTAAACATTTAAACTTTCTAACAGCAYAATTTAAAAGTTTAGAGGCATAAACATCTGCCTGGAYGCTTGGTTGCTGTTGTGTTTGTTCCAAAAAACATTACAGAAATAGATTTTTTTATAACGAAACATTTCCAAACTATGATTTAAATTATGTTTTATTTGCAATGCTAATAGTCTACTAAAGGCACTAACGGCTCTAAATGGTAAATTTGAAACTTTTGTTTTTTTGTATAGGCCAGTGAATTAAAACTCTCGTCAGGTAACGTGAAGCTTCGTAACATTATTACAAAAGTATAAAGAGCTCGGTTTTTCAACGTTAAATCATAAGTTTTTCATTCATTGACCTATAATGTGTTCAATAGAAACATAAATATAATTGTATTAAAGAATTATGGCACTGGCCATTCAGTAGCACAAAGATCCTGCAATATATTAAAAACATTTTTTTGCAAATGCCCTCACATTGCATCAGTGATATCTTGCTTGAAGAACTTCAAAGAAATGTGGAATCTACAACAATTAATCCAACTACCGTCCTGGACAACCATGTGGTGGATAAGAGAAATATTGAAAGTTCTAAACGAGAAATTGATTACCGGTTAGCCGGTCACCTTGTTGGGCTAGCGAGAACGGCCTGTAGGAACACATAAAAACGAAAAACAAATAATAGGAGGGACCATAGCCGAAGATTTATTGGACAGTAGAACGCTTTGTATAAATAGAGTTTGAAGAAAACGTGAAGACCATTAGTACCTATGTTTCCTCCAGTAATACAAAATAGTTTGTATATTTAGGCCGCAAAATATAGGTGCATCTAGGCCGAGGAGAGCAATGTTAAGAACGTTAAAATGGTTCACGGATGTGTCTAATATGTTTTGTTCAAACGGCATGGATCTGTTCACACAGGTCTAATTTTTATGAATATAAAGTTACAGGAATAACTATGTCTATAACCCGAATTGCACAGCATTTTGAAATGTATAGAAGCAGAGAGAGCTCGAAGAATGAGTCGGAGCAGATGAGCAGTTAGGACTTGACTAACAACAGAAATGACAAATTTTTAAACATGAATTACTACTTGAAGTGTGTTACAGCTACTTTATCAAGGCAGTCTGAACAAAACGTTTTTTGGATTTCTTAACCAAGGTCCGAAGAAGAGATCTTTCGTTTATCTTCTTTGTGGGTATGCTATTTTTATATTTCAAAATTATCTATTCTGTTCCGATTACGCTTAAAAACCCTATAATATAAGAACTTCAAAATTTCAGCATTTGAAATACTGAAGTTAAAGTTATTTTCCGTTGACACATACATTTATAATTTACGTTGTTTCAAAAATGAGAAAGTTTGACGATGACCGTGGTTACACCACAAAATCTAAATAAGTAACTTAAGATTTTAAAATTTGTAGCAATAATGCACAACTTTAGTATTTACCACTTTTTCACAATTTTTTAAATAAATGATCAAGACACTCTACACGGTTCTACACCCTGTACACATTTTATACTCTTTTAACATCACTTTGTACCAGTGGTTATCAGTGTTATATTTTGTGGTTTTAAAATGTTATATTTCCATTACATCCCTACGTCCCCAAATGTGGGCAGTCTTATCTAAATATTTGGATTGTCCCTTAGCCCAAAATTTTTATCAGACCAAACACTTACTGTAAACAGCCCAGCTGCCTTTCAAGGATCAGAGTCACATAAAATACATTTTGATCAATAAAAACGTTTATTCTCACTGCCAATATTTTTATAGTTTTTATTCAATCCAAACTCAAAAGTAAAAATCTTTCAAACACTTGGATTAGTTGATGGCAGAAAATACATTACACATTTGAAGATAAATATTGAATTAGTGATCCTTTAAGGGTCTACAAAATACAAAATTTAAGAAATATTGCTCAACACGATGTATTTGTTGGACTGTTGGATATAAATGATTGCCAGATCATGGCTAAAACAGAAATAATTTTTGCTTTTGCACTTTTGCTCCCAATTAGCCCCAATTGTCTCTGTGCTAGATTGAAGCAGCATTTGTAAATATAACTTTATAAACAGTCATTTATTCAAATAGACTTAGTAAATTATCTGCAGTAAAGTTGCACAATATAACAAATTTAAAATGTTGCAATTCTGCCTGTATATTCTTTATTATTTGCCAAAATCTGATACAGACATATATTTTATGACAAAGATATAACAAGAAGTCAAAATAAAATTCAGATGTGTTCACTTTTCTGGGAGTTTTACAGAAAAAAATCTGAATTATTGAACTTTGATGAACTGCAATTTGCTGCAAATTGTAAAAGTTTTTGCCTCCTTTGACCATGGTTCGGTTCAACTCCCAGTGTAAGATTAATCTTAACAAACAAAGCCTGCCAAAGCCTCGAAGATAAGAAAACGGTGGGACCGAGTCCCGCTTTAAAACGAGCTGGTTTGTAGCCGGACTAAATACAAACCAGCTGTAAAATACGTCGATTTATATAACGATATAGAATTATCCCGACATATTAATGCCCCACTACATACTTATTAATGCCTCATCGAGAGAAATCTCTGGAAAAACGTGTACTAGTTAGTCCACTTATTAATAAGTTTTGCTCAGCCAGTGTATGACGATCAGTTGGAAAATTCTTTAACACATTTTGCAACCCGCATATTGCGTTTGCCTAATTGTTTTTAACTAATCAAAGCAGTCATAAATGTTCATAAATGCAAAGGGAGCCCTAAAGAGTAGCAAAACTTAAATTAGCAGTAAATTAGTTTAACATTTGCAATTTCAAGTTGCTTGTTAATTTTGACGAATTTTATTTATATTTTACAGCAGTGGAATAGCCGGATTTTCACTAGCTACAGTCCATAGGGTTTGGGTTTATAACATTCAAAATTTAAACCAAGAGCACTATTGTTAAACAGTTACCAAAAGTTATGAAATATATTATGCGATAGTCGTCGAAAAATTAATTAAACCCAATGTATCTACTCTCTTATTGAACTAAACTCAAAATATTGATATTTCTAAAATAGTCCATCCAATCTTGGTAACATGAAAAGTAAACTTTCGACAGATTAAACCGACAGAGTATAAATATTTTGATGCTTTAAAACAAACAGCGTCTTTACGCTTTTATAAAATTCAAAGGAAATAGCTTGTTTTACAAAACGTGGTATGTTATTGTATTTATCATTCAAATACGCACTTTGATCAGAAGAATCGATAATTCATGGTAAATTGTTGTTTTTTACCTGTGAAAAATTCATGTACATTATACACAAACGTACGACATGACACACATTAGTGAAACTTGTAGGCGATACCAGTCAGATGCTTGATTATGTTTATCAAACTTTTCTCTACATTCTTCAGATTGTTTAAATTGTCTGCTTGTCTTAAGAGAAGAAGTGATCGAAAAAATGGTTGCAGCCTAATTTTTACGAAACATGTATGAAAAACTTGGGCAATGAATTAAAATGAATCACATACTCTATAGTAATGGACTATTCACTTCTGTTGTACAGAAAATTTCCTAATGAGCTTGCTCTATATGGAGAACTGGTAAAGTTGCTAATTTTAAATTTGGTACGCTAAAAAACGTTCTTGGACAACAAAAGAAATGAAAAAAATTGTTAATTCCTTTTTTTTTGTATTCAAATATTCTGATCACTTTTGCCTATTTGTTCCTATTTTGTTTTTGATTTTCTCATTTCAGTGCTGTACGGTTGTTTTGCGGTATTTTGGAAAAATACATAAATATTCCGTGCTTCGATTTGGAATTATTCGCGTTTGTACTCACATTTAACTGAACTAATTTGACACTTAGATGTTATTAATATTATTTCTTTAATTAGAAAAAAATTCAAAACTCGTTAAATAATTAACACATCAAATAAAAAATACAAATTTGAAAAGCTCAATGACACTCCCATAGTAGGCAATTTTGAAAATTTTTTTTACATGTTTTCATCATTTAGTTACGAGTTCCATTTGTTCCAACTTCCGTGGGACACCCTATATGAAACAGCTTCAATTTTTTTGATTGTGTGCATTTATTTTTGATCAGATTTTGTTCTCGAATCTTTCGTATTAATACCTTTAACACCTGGTTGCCAATGACCAATATTGAGGTAAAGTTCCAGGTAGCAAGAAGACTAAGCGAACGCTAATATGAAAGCATCCATGAGGAAAGGAAGCTAAGAATGTACACTATTTCACTCTAATGAAAACATATGCGGTTGAATTTCGGATCATTAAAAAAACCTAGATGTGAAGAATAGAGGCATTAATGATTTTCTGAACTTGTTTACGACAATGTTGAACTTTTGAATCAATTTTCATCTTGAATCCCTCAAAACCGCTATATACCATAAGCTTACAGTTAGAAACATATTCATTTAATACTTATTTCGTAAATAGCAATTTTAAAACGTCCAGATTAAATAACGCCTAGCGCTTGCTATTTAGTTCAACTAAAAAAAATTAACAGACGCTTGCGATTGTGATAAGAATTAAAAACAAGAAATATTCCCCTTTCATTGCATTACCCTCTCTGTATCATGTGACCAAGTTGGGACAAAACTATTTCTGAACATCAATGTCCGGCACGAAACCACCAGCGGCTGACCAGTTTTTACAGATCTGTTTCTCATTTTCATACATACCTAAATACATTCCTTGGCCGTGTAATTCTTTGAATCATCAACCGTATTACGTTTCAGTTCGGATTCTCTTAACGCTTAAAATAGCTACTATATTTTTTACGGCTGATTATTTATGAAAATATAAATTTTGACTTTTGCCCAATAATCGATAGATTAGTACTAATTTAGTTGAAATCGCTAAATAATGTTGGACATTAAGCCAATAGATTAATTTTTTAATAAATTTACGTTCTTTGTAGATTTTAAAATTGAACTTCTAGTGTTTTCTGCGATTTACGACGCTTCCACAGTTTGGTCTATTTCTTTACTACGGTAATTGATACGCTATAAACTTTATATTGCCAATAAAGTACAACTTTATTACGAATCATTTTTTACATCCAGGATTAATCAATCATTGATCGATTTGTTCTCAGCAGAGAGTAAAAAAAAGAGAGGCCATAAAAATGTAAATACATGCTTTTCAGCATATTTTTCGAAGGTACTACCACTTAATTAAGGAGGTATTAAATATTCTTAAGATCTTATACAGTCCTTTTTTTCTCGTACTCTATAAGTGAGCCCCTATTACCCCTTAAAAGGAATGACGCCAAATTTGAATCACTCTGTATACGTGGATACTTTCAATTTACAATAATATACTCTATTCGAAACAAAAGTGAGTCAGAAAATTTCCAAAAAAGCGAGACTTGGTTTTTTGCATTTTATTAAAGCATTTAATCTGAGATAATGTTTAATCTTTGCAAACTCCTCTACTCACATTCTAGTTTCCCCATTAGATTATCGCACATTCGGTCGGCTTTTTTGAAAGCACAATATATTCCATTATTTTTGATAATTCGGCGAGTGGTCCATTCAAATGTCATTTACCATGCTTTGTTTCGACTGAGAATAATCGGGTCTCAATCGGGCGGCATCTAAACGGGTGGCTTAAATTATTATTCCTTTTACAATTTACCATTGTTTTCGATCTTTTGTTTCTACTTACTGTGCGTTGGAACAACTAATAGACGAACGTGCCGGAAAGTAATATACAGAGCAATTACAAATTTGGGTTATTCCTCGGGAGGTGTTGCCTGTAGGTATTCAAGGAATAGAAAAACATTTTTACTTAAACTTATAATTGAAACGGAACTTCTTCAAAAGTGGAGTGGAGAATCTTGAATGAAATCTTTAAATTATTGATGTTTTAGTGCTTGTTTTTATCAAACTGAATTGCAGCCACTTTTCACTTTCTCAGAAGAATCAATTTGCTTGAAATCAACAGCAGAGTGCCTTTCTAAACCAGCTAAACTGTCTACTAAAAAAGTTTTGAAGAGCAGACTAGTTTGAATTGTTTAGTTATATTACTGGCGTTCCAAATGACCAAAACTGTAAAATAGCAATGTTGGATTGTTCCGCATTTATAATAAAATATATAACTCGGCCAATTTTGGTTTGCTTCTTACTTCAATGTGTGGAGTCAATGTATAAATGAGTCTAAACTTTATAGTACTACTAACTGTGCGTGTTAAAGAGTAATACAATACTTCAAATAAAACAAAAATATATTTTTATCGGGTGTCTTAAGGGTCAACAATCATTAAAAATTGCAGATAAATAGTTGTGGATGAACGCAAATAACCTAAGATTTATAATTTCCTTAATTAATATAGTAAGAGACGCAGCTAAAAATCGAAATGATGGATAAAAACTTACCAAACATTTGCTGCCATTCCGAAATAGTATAATAACAGAAAGACGAAGGCGCAGACTAAATTAGGCAGACCATCTGCCGGCCTTAATACTGCCGAATCGGGTGTCCAACATGTTGAACCTGTGGGTCCGGTAAACGCTCTAAATGCCCATCCAGATCCTACCAATAAGTAGCTCAGTGACAATCCTACTAATGGAGGTGCACAAACTCTACCACCTCCTAGTGTTAGAGTTATTAGTGATGCAAGACTTGAAGCTATACAAGCTAGTGCCCAAACCGATATCCAGACCTTGAAAATAAAGATATGCCAGACTTACAGTTTATACCTTTACATATCGTGAAATTAAATGTTCTGAATCTCGTGTACTGAACAAAATTTAATATAAACATATATAGGGTGTCCGCAAAATGTGCGACCAACACTTCCCGGACAGGGGCGGATCCAGCTTTAAAGTCAGGAGGGGTTATGTAGAAAAAATATCTTAA
>NW_026018165.1:15640467-15648543 GCF_020466585.1 Dendroctonus ponderosae | reverse complement strand
CTTTTATCCAGACAAACGTCTTATTATTTTAGCGAAATACATCGAAATCAGTCAGCGAAAGTAATTTCGACTTACTTATGGCGCTTACGATTAGCGAAGCGTACAATCGAAAACAGATTTGCAAGTTAAGAAACAGAGAGGAATAAATACAGTTTTGAGCAGCTGCACGTCACGAGATCCGTTCTTAGCTACACTTTTTATGGAATAGTTACTGACGATCACTACAAAAGCATCTGCAAAACAGTCGATAAAATAACCTCGAAGTATAAATTGGTAAGAACCAACCAGTTGAACAAGCGGGATTCAGGAAAGGGATCAGTAGGATCGACCATCTGCAAACGGTTCGGAGTTTGATAGAGAAATGCACAGAATAGCATCCCTATAAACCTGGCATTCCTCGATTATTAAAAGGCTTTCGACTCTGTTGAAACTTGAGGGATCTTGGGAGGAATTTAAAGACAATTAATACACTCTTCTTGCACGTTTTCAACCATTCAAGACACGATTTCCTTTCCGGATTTTCTTTTTCAAGTCAAGTGGGTACTGGCTGTCAGTGATGCCATACTAGGGAATTTTTCGCTAGTTCGAGGGAATTTTCGTTTTTCTGCGAAAAAAAGTATTTTTGGGAAGAAAATATTAAAATATCATAAGGCTAAGTAGAGGAGCCATCATTTGCTATGGCGATTTCAGTCGCAGTCAGCAGCGCACACCTCGGTGAGTCCTTTGAAACTCGTTTAAGGTATTTTTAATTTCCCGTTAATAATCTTTACGGGGATGCAAAAATCAATACACATGCAGTGACTGTGACTTACAACTGCCCCATTTACATTAAACTTTGTTAAATAGCTATTTAAATTAAAGCTTGAATTTAAAAGAATAAATAAGAAGAATAAAAATTGAAGCAAATGTATGAGATCCATTTTTTACATTTTTGTAATTTCGTTACATACTGTTTCCAATAACGCTTTTTGTTTCACTGATCACTCGTTATTAAACATTTTTAGTTATAATTTTTTTCCGAAAATCTAGGAAAAGCTAAAGATTTTTTAAGTGAGCATCTGGGGATTTTAATTTTATCGATCTAGCATCACTGCTGGCTGTGAACTTCCATCATGCGGATTTCCATCCATGTAGCGGAAAAAATAATGTTTTTTCGATACAAGGACGAAAGGTGTCGTTTTTCGAACGACGACGGGCTTCGTCGTTCAGGAGTCCGAAAAACGGATTGTCGGAATCCTAAGTTATAATAAATAAGAATAGTCAAAAATAAAAGGCATTAACTTCATATTTTAAATTTGATGTCAATGCCATTTTTGACATTGTCACGATTTGACGTTTGCAATTCTTCAAAAGCGTACTTTTGTAAGGGCATACAAGTAAAACAATGAGAGTTGAAAATTCAAGTGCTGCTTTCACGGAATGGTGTTTGTGTAAGTTGCATATTTCGCATGAAATTTGCGCTATTTAAAAAGATCGTGCTTTGCGTGTGGCAACATCGGCGAGCACAGAAAAATAAACCATTAGAACGACTTCGAGACTGAACTTGTAACAAAGTTATTTAAATGTAAGTAAACTTTCAATTATGATCAATAGTGGTCGATAAACCTAGGTAATTAACTAAAAAATATCGGTTACTTTCAATAAAAATACTTTAAAACTTATAATGACAGTGACGCGTTCAATTTGTCGCATTTACTTTTACGCACAATGTTGCATATTTTGAATGACATTTGACATGACGGCTTTCCAGTGACAGTGACATGTTCAATTTGCCACATTTACTTTAGCGCGCAATGGACGTATAAGTCCGTGCGTAAAAGTAAAACTAAAAAACAGTAAAGAAAGGGGCGTCTATCGAAAAATGGCAGTTTTTGATTCATTCGAATAGAAAAAAAATTATAGTCGTAATGAATCACCTTACATAAATGAATGTGGTATTAAAAAAATCCCATAACTTCCTCCAATTATTGTATGTTCATTACCAAAGTTTCTACAGATATACCGGTCGTGTAAAGTTTGTCCAGCATGCCAAAACGCTGTGGCAGGCCGTATTTTTCTTTAACAGCGGATTAGCTGTATGTTCGTTTATGAGTTCGTATGAGGTTTGCGTATTGTGTGTCCAAACAAATACTTAAGTGGTGCATCGTCCAGTAAGAATGCATAATTTTACATTATTCCTATATATTATTATTAATTCAACAAGTTTCCTTGATGTTATTATGTGTTTTGCTTTTTTCAATTGTTAGCGCACAATTATATCTACCTATTATAATTATTCGGTTGCTGGCAAGATTAATCACATTTAAGTAGGGATTTTAAATACAAACCTAAATTAGAAAAATATTTGCTGCATTATAGATTGAAACTGACTTACTTGTAAAACAGGGTAGCATCTGGATCGGACACTTTCGCAAAGTCCCCGGCAAGGTCCAATAGGATTCGGCACTTTTTCAGTACACATCGGCACATACACTGAACACAAAAACAGCTTCAACTGCTGACTGCACCCGTACTGTATCAGAGGCGTGAACGACTTTAAACTGTAGTCGGCGTCTTGTTGAGCATCGTTTCCTCCTAAATTCGGCATGCCCGTCATATTATAACCGAGTCCCATACATAACTCAACACCAATTGGTTCACAAGTTCTCAGAGGTTCGCCCGAAGTATTTTCAGTTAAAACCAAGCAGAAAAACAGAAACGAATATACGAAGAACATGTTGCACGAGGGCATTGCGCTGCCAAAATAACACGAACTCGTACTCTGTCCGGCACCACCACTCTCCTCCGGAGTTGAACGCGATGTGATATAAAGTTGGAAATCGCTAAGCACAACACCCGTTTTTCTTGTTTCGACTTTTGTGCCTTGCAGTTGCCGAGTTGTCGGATCTCGGAATTTACCTGAAATTCACTCATTTTACTACCAGTTGCAGGTGTCGTTGGAGTCCCTCCCAATTTTTTGGTTTTTTCCTATAAAGAACACTTTAAGGTCCATAAATTAAGTAAAAAAACACTTACAAACTTTTGAAATTCGCTTTTACCAAACCACTTAGTTATGCACTAAAATGAGATTGTCTGACGCTATTTGCTGCTAAATCGTGCGTCAGCTATCAACAATTCATACCTCCACATGCAAAATTGTCGCTTAGATGCATAATAATTGTGTTTTTCGCAAAAGTTTGAACATCTTTTCTAACCTCGCCAATTGGTTGTGGTTATCTAGAGCGTTAATAGTCAGATTCCGGATTATCTGTTTCTTTCTGCCGTTTTTTCTCTCGGTTAATTTTCAGTTAGTTTATCAAAACATATTTTGAGGCCATTCCTTGAAACTGATGGGTTTTTCGGGTTTTTAGGCCGTCGTTAGGTAGAATTTCTTCTTGACGATTCGCAAGCACGATTGGCTAGCGTTCAAGCAAACCACTTCTGAAGAAGAAGAAGAAATTCTACCTAAAAACCCGAAAAACTCATTAGTTTTCAGGTAGTTTGTTTGTGTTACCATGGTTGAAGTGATTTTTTGAATGAATCTGCACAAATATATACAAAAAGTAAAAGCTAATACCCTGAAACGACCTGAATAATTTAAACCGACCTAAATTGATTGAATCTACATGCTGGGTATCCAAGGAAACAATTTTCATGAACTTAAAACTTTTTGCACAGTTTGGCAACGCCGCTCGAAGTTTAGCCTAAAAATAGTTAGTTTCCTAAAACCTTGTGAGTGTTCTTTGGCTTAATTTATGGACCATCCAAGAAATTTTTTTAGCTAAAACTGCTTAATATTAAGTTTTCTTTAAGAAAAATTAAAAAATTCGGAGGGACTCAAACGACAGGATCACCCCAGTTGCAGTATGTGTCTAAAAAATTAACATAAAAAGTTCAACTTTTTTAATTTGCATTTTTATAAAAAAAATCTCAGCAATACCTACATACATATGTATACACTATCAGACAAAAGTAGCGCAACGTTTTGAGATATACAGAGTGAACGGAAAATGCGATAGCAAATTTCTTGATTAAGTGAGTCATGTAACAAAAATTCGAAATCTGAATGTTTTTCGAGTTACAGCTCATCAATATTTTTTTTCTTTTATTTTTCACCTATTTTGAACATTTCTTTGCGGGTCCAACTAAAATTAGTGCAAAGTTTTATCTTAGTATTCTTTAACTTCCTGATAAACAATATTCCTCCCTTTTACAACTACAATCCAAATTTCATTTTTCGCATGCCATCTTTTTTTGCATGCCAAATATCGCAAAAAGTAATATGCGATTTCAAAGATTAGAAATTGCTAGACAAAAAATGGGCTCTTCACACGACTCGAAAAACCCCTTCGTTTAGGAACAAATCAACATAAGAGTTTTATCACTCTCAACCCAGTGCCTTTGTATTTAATTGCAATCGCAGTAAATCGTAGTCTGGTTTGAAAATGTGCCAAATTTGAAAATTTATAGTAATTATTGTAATACCATTCAATTTAGACTACATTTTTGTGCTGCATTTGAGCAATTTCAAAATACATATACAGTAAGCTGTATATATTTAAATATTCTGATTGGGCTTATAGAACTTTACTGATAGAAAACAAACTCAACTAACCGAAATCTAACTTATTGATTACACATGATCCTTTTTAAATACATTTCTAGGGTGAAAACACTCATTCATAGTGTTTCATATGGTTGCAAATTACGGATACATACTGTATTTGAATGTCTTCACAATCTAATAAATAGTCGTCGGGTAAGCCAAACTTACCTATAATCAAATTTAGTAGAACTTTAAGTGTACACAAACATACCAAGACGGTTCAATATCACGTTATCTATAGTTTCCCAAGTTTGACAACTTTGAATAGGTACATAAATACATAGCAATTCACATAATTTCCGCAATGTCTGTTGTCTACATAAGATCAAATAATTGAGTATTGCAGCACACGCCTTTCAACCCGCACGGCTTCAGTATAGTCAGAAGCTAACTAGATTTTTGGTCTCGTCAACTGCTCTTTTATATATTTTTTATGAATGTTTATATTTGTTTGGGCTTGGAGACGGCGGTTTTTTAGGATAAATAGAATAATTACATGGTGGCGAGTGAGCTTTGACTTCAGCGCCTTATTCAAACATACAGGGGGAGATTAGATACGATTTATAATCTAAAGCGGCGTTTTTTTCAATCAAGAACACTGCCTTTGTGGCATGCATATATGGGTATGATATACTGCAGTGTATTAAATAAGTACATGGATAAGGTGTAAAACACCGACTTAATTCGATTTTGTTGATTGTAAGATGTGCATGAAGCTGTCAATAAAAAATGCTGTATTTTAATTGCAATTAATTAATCGTAATTTTATATTCTTGAAAAAGACGATTCTTTTACTGAAGGTTTTACCAATCATTATACGATGTTCAGATGTTCACTTACGAAAATTACAAAAACATCTTTTACATTTTTTTACTTCAATTTCCTGCTTTAAAATTTTAGTTTCTTATTTACTTGTTCCGTGCTACTAGCACTTATTGTTTATTTTGATTTTTTTATATAAATACGTATATAAATATTTATAATTTATTATTGTTAGTAGTCCCACAATGTTACGTAATTATAGATAATCAAATAACGTGGGAAGATGCCGTTTTATTGTATAATAAGCCTCATAAAATTCAATAAAAATAAATAGAAAACTATTTAAAGGGTTGTTCTAAGTGGCGGTGGCATATTTCACGTAAGTCTGGCCCTTTTCTACGTTACGAGCAAAACTTTGAATGGATTTTCCAATGGGAGTCCAAGTAAACACTCGAGCGGCTTTGCTTAAAAGTAGCACCGGGCTGTTTGAAAAAAGCGCGGCTTTGCTATAAACGAAATATAAATGGGTAGATAACGGACTTCATATCTAATTATATCTCGCATACAAAAGGCAAGATTAATTTAATGCGCTCCAAAAATTTCGGTAGCTCTACAAAGCGGTTTTCTGGGTACCTAAACACAGCGTAAATATCGGTACCGCTTCAAAGGCATAATCTTAATGAGGGCATTTATAAGAGTGTATTTGAGACATTAGAATCAATATTTTCTAAAGGTGCTTATGGCTGGAACGTTTTCTGCATTAAACAAAAAATTGTAGGTAATTATAGATTTCCAAATTAAAAAGCCCTGTTTAAAACCCAAAGTTTTATTTAGACAAACAAGATTTTGCGTGCTGAATAGAGTAATGGGCAAATGCACTGGTAGCTGAAAGTTCCTTAGGTTACTTTGCATCCGAAAGTACTTAAATAACATATCATTTTACTGCAAGAAACGCATTTTATGAAATTTTATCGTTTACCAGTGCGTATAAGAAGTATTATTGCTGAATGTTTTACTACTTGTTCTATTCTAGTTAAATAGGTAACTCTAGACGAAACCTCTGGACGAATGATGCCAATTTCCCATCATGGATAATTAAAAATATTCATTTTGAAAGTCGTAAGGGTTAAGTAAATAACAATAATTTCTGAATTTTTTACTTAGAATAAGTTTATTTAAGAATCGTGGGACTTTAGGTCCACGTATCCGGTATCTTCATTAGCTACTAGGTCTAAGTTTCAAATTAATTTTTACTTTCTCGGCGTAAACTCGGCTAAACAGCAAAGCAATCCAGGACTACTACTATTTGAATTTACGAAATGAACACTTTTGGTACTAATAACTAATTACAATCAATAAGTTCAGTTACAACGTACAAAATTCCCCATTTTCTCAGATGTTACCAAGAGCCACCATAACGACTCCATCCTCCATTTGTGCTAAGTCGAAGACCAGATAATAATCCATTAGTCGATACTGGCACTGGGTTTGATATTGACGCTGGTACAGCCACGGTTCCTCCTAAGGAAACCGGGTATGCTTGTGCTACTGGGTATGGTTCTGATACTCGTTGTATAACGGGAACTGGAACTTTCTGAATGACTGGATAGGGTTGCGGTACTGGAACTTGCCTTTCCACAGTTACGGGGACTGGGACTTTTTGAATAACTGGGTAGGGTTGAGGTACGGGAACTTCCACTCTTCTCTCCACTGGATACGGCACGGGGTGAGGTACTGCGACTCGTTGCACCACTGGGTACGGTTGAGGTACTGGTACTCGAACTTCTACTCGCTTTTCTACAGGATACGGTACGTTTCGAATAACAGGGTAAGGCTGGGGAACTGGAACGTGCACTGGAACTTCCACTCGCTTTTCGACGTGTACCGGAACAGGGTGTGGAACTGGCACTCTCTGAACAACAGGATATGGTTGTGGGACGCGAACCTCCACTCTCCTTTCTACCGGAACTTCCACTCTTTGGACTACCGGATAAGGCTGTGGAACTAGAACGCGAACAGGAACTTCAACTCTTTTTTCTACCGGCACGGGAACTGGATGAGGCACCCTTTGAATCACTGGGTAGGGTTGAGGAACAGGAACTTGGACTTCCACTCTTCTCTCAACGGGAACTGGTACTTGTACTACTGCTGCTGGTTGAGAAGCTGCAATTGGTATTCTAATGTCTTGGACAGAGGGTGTCTGAATGGCATTAGAAAAAGGCAATCCTTGCACTCCTGAAGCATAGCTGATTTGATTGGCTAGGAGCGTGGGATTTCCAAGATTGGACGGCAGAATGTTCAATCCTTGAGTAGCAGCGACGCTGTTCAAGCCCGTTGATAATAAATCTGGTCGATTGGGAATTGAATTGATAGAAAGAGAATTTAAGTTGTTAAGTGCCTGTAGTTCTGCAGCGCCATATATACTACGTTTTGGTTTGGGAGTGTCTTTCCCATAGGATGTAGCAATGAGCGCCAAGAACAACAGGATCTGAAATAATAAATTAGTGCAAAAATACATGCTATTTTCCTAGACCATTTACTATTTTTTATTAATATTTGGTATAGTGCTTATTGTTTGGCAATGAGAACATTTGAATGTACGCGTAGATAGCATACATACAGGGTTATTCACGTTATACGGCACGGACGTTTGCGGCTAGCCCGTTTGTTTTTTGCAAAGTATTATTTGATGAATCAACAGACGCTTATCGGGTGCACATTTTAAAAAT
>NW_026018165.1:15634630-15639468 GCF_020466585.1 Dendroctonus ponderosae | reverse complement strand
AGGCGTCGGACAATTCATAAAATAATACTTTTTAAAAATCAAACGGTTTAGCCGCAAACTTCCGTGCCGTATAGCGTGAATAACCCTGTATATATATCAATTTTGAAAAATTATTTGGTTTGCGGTTTGATTAGGTATATAAACTCGGCATTTGCAAACTAAGAGTGAAAGTAGCAAAATTGGCTTGCAATTCAAGATCTAGACTTCCATAGAGTCGTTTTGGCTCTCTGAAAGACAGCAAAGCGCAGCTTTATATCGATTTAGCTCTTGTTATGATTTTTTTTTAATTGCGCTTAGAAGTTTGATTCTACAAACTCATCATTTGCAAACTAAGACCGAATGTAGCAAAATTGGCATTCACTTCAAGCCTTTGATAGAGTCGTTTCGGCTCTTTTGAATACCGTAAAAAGCGCGTTATTGTATCGATTAGGAGAGTTCTCTGGCTATCAATTTTTGAAAAATTTTTGGTTTGAGGTTTGATTATGCAAAACAAATTCGAAATTATCAAAAATTGCACCCAGTTCAAGCTTTAAACGCTTATAGAGGCTCTTTTGAATGTCGCACAGAGCACATTTCTATCTTTTAAGGTTCTCTTGTTCCCAATTTTTAAAAGTTAGCCGGTTAAAGGTTCACCTATGCATCATAAGAACGGAATCCGGGAAATACGCCGCTGCATCCAAGTTTTAGGCTTTTAAAACATTTCCGAAAAAACACTATTTTTATACGCTAATATGTATGTATTAATTTTGTACGTATATGTTTTTTTTTTAATAATCATTTGCTTACCACCTTCATGTTGCTGCTGAAGTGGAAGATGTACCAGAACTGACTCTTAATATTCGCTTCTCCGATTTTATACTGAAAAAAATCATAAACCTTAATGAAGTAAAAGATCTGGTTTTTGAACCACAAATTTGAATGGGATCATTTCAAAATCTGAACATTGTGAAACGATTATTTCATCCTAGACTTTGGCAAACTCTTTTAATTTATGTATATCATCACTTATCTGGGTTTCTTAATGAAATCAGCTCATTATTATAATAGACTTGTAAATTAATACTTTCACTATTGACTTTTGAAGAATGTCCTATTACGTTCCTACTATAAGGCAAGACAAATTATAATTTTTAAGTAGGTACATAATATACCATTGACGAAAATAAATTTCGTAGGACGTGATACAGTTGAATATCATTAAGCTTTAGGAATTACTATCAATGACACAACGATTTCTAATTTAAAATACTGCAATTCTGTCAAGTTTGGCAAAAGTTTATGAAATTTATTCTTGATGATAGAAGATCATTTGTCTTCTAGCTATTGTAGTAAATGTGGAATTGGTGCCCAAGCTGCAATTAGTGTGGTGCAAAAAACATTAATCTGACCAGCACTATTTTTGTTTATATGTTGCGATTTGTGAGGCTTAAGGGCTTAAGATCCGTTTACACTCTTAAGCCATTTGGCTGGCTTGCACAAAACCGATCGCACAAGCAAATAGTTGCGTGTAAACGCAGGATTGAAGTTTGTGTAACCCGAAAAATTTGGCTTGAGTAAAATCTATACTGACAGAAAACTGCTAACAAATAAAAAAAATGTCTCGGTGCTGGCGCCAGCCTCCATCCGATGCCAAAATATTACCTGCTTTTGTGAAAAATTTTAGTCTGTATTTAGATACATGTGCTCCAGCTTCAGTTACATTAAATGTGTGCCAAACGCATTCAATATAGAAATAGTGCTGTTGTAATTCTAGGCGTCTCATATCCATTCTTCAACAACACAAAATGTGCAAAACAACTTCACTGTGTGCTTCGCCCAAATTTTCCATCTGGTTGACAACAAATACACATTTGGGTGTTCCTCACTTCACATCTGTGTGAAAGAAACTGAGTGCGTAAACGCCAAATTTTCGTTCAGTTCATTTGCATAAAACTGGCTTGTGCAAGCCAGGTTTTTTTGAGGAATAATGGGTAGCAAAAGAGGATGGGGCCCCAGCTGGCAGAAAGCTGGTAAGAATGATTTCTAATCTAAAATATTTTAGCTTGAACTGAGTTTAGTTTTCCGACAAGCAACTGAAGGTTTATGGATTCTTTATAGTTATCTCTCTTGGCTTTGCTGATTTCAAATAAGTTTGTAGTAAGTAAAAGTACATGTAGAACTTTTAGTCATCTTTATCTATGCTTTTAGTCCCATATTCAACTGTCTCGTAGGGCGGACTTGCTATCGATTCAGTTATTGGTGCTTTCGTAGTTCATTTTTAAACTTTGGGAATATTTTGAGCGGTTTTGCATTTTTTCATTAAGCTCATCTACAGCTTTTCGCTAAAGAACCGCTTCGGATATGGAAATTTGGGTTCCAGTATTCAATACAAGAAGCATCAGTTACTGATAGTGTGGATTTGGTTCCGAATAAACCATTGATTCCTTTACAAGAAACTTTCAAACTGTGATAATATTTTGGTTTTATATATAGAGGTTGGGCGTACTGGACTAGAATCGACTTTTCGATGATTCGAATTTTTTCTAAATCATTTAATAATCTATGAGTGGCCTCACTATCTGCTAGGTTTGCCCAATTGAATCCCCTCTTGAATAATAATGTGGGCGCAAGCGTTATACGTTTGTTTTCGATCGACTATCTGGAGAGATAGAGTAGGTGGAGAATGGAAAACAATCGCCACGACGAACAGGGTTGCACAATGAGTCAAAAAGTAGTGTTTTGCCATCCCATTTCGATACAATTTCAATTCATAAGTAAGCAAATTCAGCTGTCGCTACTACAATTTTGTCGCCCGTCTGCATGATCCCATTCAGTCTTATGAGTTCGATGCAGGACGACAATCGGCGTCTTTTAAGGCTTCAATTGAAGCAAAACATTGTTTCCTGTCGTTTGCAGTTCCCATATTCAGGAGTTCTTATGTTCAATAATATTGAACTTAGTTATCTAGCATGTACACAATTTAGATTATAAAGTGAACTGTTCATTAAAAAAAAAATGAACGTAACACTAATACTTTCAGGCCAAGCCCTTCTATTTGTTGTATGCTGCATTTGAAAGTGTCCAAAAGAAATACTTGGCCATACACTACTAAGCAAGTATTTAAGTAATATATTAAAAAATTAATCCAGATATGACTGGGGATGTTCTTTGCTTCTGTATACACATGAGGTCCTCACTGAAATGCCCCCATAACGGTATTGCTCCAATGTATTCTTTATACTGGCAGAAGTAGAGTAAAGTACTCTGTATAAAATAATAAAACCCACTCTATGAAAACTAGATACCATTTTACCAACATACTGTGATTTGCTTTAAAAACTACCTAATATTTTTACATCTACAAGTTATTTCATGGCCCATATATTACAGCTACCCAGTATTATAAACGTATCACTTAAGTTCATGTCAGCTAACCATTTTTACATTGTTATGTGTAGCAATGAAAAAGAAAATGCCGCGATTATAAGTTATTTAGGAAAATCGATCGAAAAACTCGGCAACTCTGCGCTCTATCCAGCACGCGTTGCATGTTGTTCCCCGTTTATACTCAGTTTCTTCAACATTTCCGTTTGACGCTCAATTCACACCAGCCCGGAAAAGCTCTAAATACTCTGTTTAATGTTTATTTTTATCTGATCATCGCGAAACATCTGAAAACATGGATTTCTTTAATTGGTATCGTGCTGCCGAATGTTTCTCAATAGTGTTTTATTAGCTATATATTTATATATCATATCAAAGTGTAAAGAAATAAACAGAAAAATGCAAAATGAAAGTGCAAGTGAAAAATGCTTTGGAATACAAAGAGGTTTCAAGAAGGGCGGATAGCAGTCAATCTTGGGTAAGGAACTCAAAATAATGGTCAGCAATCGTAGTTTAAAAGGATTATTGCCGACTCAAAACAATTTTCACACCTTGCATTAATTACACATGTTTCCTAACTGTGGCAATTCTAGGAAGCAATGCATCCAATATGTTCACTACATTTCGTGTTATTTTACGCTTTGCATTGGCTCTTCATGATTTATTTGTTCCCACGCTTTTCAATCAATAACCACTGCTTTCAAACAAATTATTGAATGAACAATGAAAAACTTTCCGCCTCAGCAGAGCCGTCATAAGCTTTTTAAATAAGTGCATATTTCGAAATGCGCCAACCTCAGGCACCCCCAGGACCGGTTTCGAGCCTATTAGCTCTCATCAGCTGGGTTTTTTTTTCAGTCTGAATTCTAATTTCAGTCTGAACCCAGCTGATGAGGGCTAATAGGAAACCGGTCCTGGGGGTGCCTGAGGTTGGCGCATTTCGAAATATGCACTTGTCTATTTCAAATTATTAAATGTTTAATATTTGTTAATTTTAACGCCTAATTTGTTATTAGGTGTTCTTGTATTTATAGAGTGTTAAAAGCAGGGGCGGATCCAGCTTTAAAGTCAGTGTTTATGAAATTAGAAAAGTGATCGTCGTTTTGTGCAAGGGGGGCGCAAGATTATTGCAAAATTTCATGTTTTCCGTCCCGTTTTGCATGTTTCTCAGAAGCAAAATGAGCAGAGAATTCGTTTTGGCATCGTTGGATAGAGAATTGAAAAGTCCATTCGGTCGTAACAACGCTAATGAGGAAATTCGAGTAGTTTTGACCCAGAAAGCGAAATTTGAATATTAGAAGATTATGCCAAAATTCCATGTTTCCAGTCCCGTTTTTGCTCATATCTCGGAGGCAAAATGAGCAAGAACGCTCATTTGTACATCATTCTAGAGAGAAATAAATGGACTTTTTAGAAAGTGAACCATGGATGGGGAAATGTTGGCAGTTTTCTCAAAAAATGCTTGAATTCAAGAA
>NW_026018165.1:15623133-15633631 GCF_020466585.1 Dendroctonus ponderosae | reverse complement strand
AAACGAGCGTTCTTGCTCATTTTGCTTCCGAGAAACATGCAAAACGGGACGGAAAGCATGAAATTTTGCAATAATCTTACGCCACCCTTGCACAAAACGACGATAATTTTTCTAATTTCTCAGACAACAGAAGACTGTATTTATTCTACATAACCCCTCCCTGAATTTAAAGCTGGATCCGCCCCTGTCTACTTAGCAAAGAAATGTCTGAAACTCCGAGTTTTGAAAATACAATTATTTAGATACTTTTAAACGTGAAAAAACTGCAAGGGGAGATCACCCGCTAAATGCAGAATGTTTATTTTTAGTAGTTCAGTTCTAAATGGGGCTAGTGCTCACACAAAATAATAGTTATATTAAGGTGGAATTATTAAAAAATGGAAACATTTAGGACCATCACCTCTGTGCAAAAAAAATAAATCAGTTTAGCCACGCACTAAGCGATGAGTAAGCCTTACCAGAAGATACCTTCAAGACTAAAGTATTTTAGAACGAAACTTTCCATTTTCACTAGGTTCAACCTTTATCAATCAATTAACAAAAAAGACCAAGACGATAAAGAGTTACAAGTTATCGGCCATGAAAGGTGGTATCAAGAGCGCACTTCACGATCGAGCGTGAAGAAGAAGAAGCGAATTTCTAGGCGTTCGCATAGCGCTGCTGAATTTTCTAACGCTAGCCTCTCAGCGGCCAATAAGAGAGCTGCTTTTCGAAACCGCAGCCAAAGTTCGGAGAAGGAAAGCGATAGTGAAGGGGGAAAAAGTACACCGCAAAGAGCTGATTCGTTGTCTAAATTGTTTCGTGGCTGTAAAAGGTGAGAGACTTTTAGTGACTGCCCTGGACATTTTTTTACCGTTTTGCACTTAATTTCTCAACTGAACTCGCTAATTAATGTAAGTAACGAAAATAAATTAAACATTCATCGAGCCAGATGAGCTGAAATTAATATTTCAAAACGTCTTTTAAATAGTCTGCTCGCAAATGTATTAAATGCATTCAAAGTTTGTGTGCAAAGTGCTCTTATGACGAGATTATGAAGAACCAACGTATTGGAAATGTTTAGAATTGTTAAGTACAATTTTAGTGCAAAAGAAATGTTTTGATCTCTATAAATCGCTCTGTGGTAAATCACAATTTCTGGTTCAACAAAGGTTTGGTGGTTTTTTTCAAAAGAAGTGAACTTGCTACGGAGAGAAAATGAAAGAATCCAAAGAAAATGAAAATCCAAGAAAATTAWTACAAACYGTTGCGACAAGATGGAACTCCACGTATTCAATGCGAAATACAGGATGCAGTAAATACATCAGGAGCGCTTATATGAATAGAGATATTCCCGTTCTATCTGAAGGAGAATGGAACACTTTCAAAGAGCTGTGTAAAGCTGTGTAGTGTTAAAACCTTTTCAAGATGCTGCAGTSCGAATAAGCGGAGAAAAATATGTGACAGCCAGTTGTGAAAAGTTGCAGGAAAAAGTGTTGTACAAAGTTGTAACCGACGTTGTAAAACAACGTTTTCAACCACTAAAAACGAGAATRAAGAATTCTGAACTTTGCGAAAATATTGGCTTAACGACCTTACTGGACCCTCAGTATAGTATAAGCTCAATCCCGTTAATGCTGGAGGAGACAAACCATGTTAAACCATCACGTTTTCTCCTCAGGACTCTGTTGTAAGACTTTGTTCGGACCCTTTACCGATACCTAGTATATGTACAAAGTATGTTTTTCTACTGATCTCGGCTAATACAATAAAACCCTCAATACATATTTAACCTTATCAGCCGCTTTAGTTTTACAACTAGTAAATGCGTTTTCTATTTTCAGACAATCAAGTCAATCAAAGCATGAATACAGTGCAGTTAAAACTGAAGGTGGAAATGACAAGTTTAGAGGAGAGAACAAAATCCGTAATAATGCATTACTGGCTTGCAAGAAAAAATTCATTGATAATGAAAGATACGACCTGATCAGTCAGCTCGGTGATATCGGCTTTCGGAGCGACAAAAATTGGTAAGAACTTTCTAAAACTTAATTATTTTATGCAGTAAGTTCGCTATGTAAGCACTAACTTAGTAGTTCGTTGACTGTATTGTATATAGCAATAATTTGTTATACTTAATATTAGGCCTGGGTAACACTGTGTTGAGTTGCGCTATTGAGCTGTTAACTCATCGGTTAATGAGATACAAGTCATTTAGTAAAGCTTTACGAGGCCCGAGACTAGAATTTTCACATCTAAAAAAAGGTCATCAATATTTTTTATAACGATCATAATCAATATATTTAGTAACGTTTTACTACTTTGTTTAAACAACTAAAAAAAAGTCATCTAGATTTTCCCAGGAACAGAACTGAATGCAAACAAAGTCGACGAATTTTCTTACAAAATCGATCTCTCAATTTTTTTGCATAAAAGATTCAGTTTGCCAGTTTTGCTCCAGTTTTGTTCCAGTGCGGTTTTTCTGTTTAGAGACAGTGTTGTGTAGAAATATTGACCTAAAAGTGAAGAAACCCCAGTTTTCAATAGTTTTCTAAATAAACTAAAATGGTTATAAACTTTCGCCTTTTCAGTTCGGGGAAATATTTTTGGAAAAAGCCCAGAAATAATTATTAGGGATTTTTCCATAATTCGAAGCTGCAAAAGAGTTTTCCAAACATTTTTGCAAAGCGGTTAAGGAGGCGAGTGTTCCTAGAAAATGTATCTCATAATTTTTCACAGAAGAAAAGAAGAAACTCATCAGAAAATAATGCTAAAATTTTAGTTTTGTGATCGGTTTTGGAGAAAACCTTAATAGTTTCCGGAAAAAACGGGAGGAACTTATTTTCGTTTTTGTCGCAAATTCGACGTTGAAAAAAGTTTTGCAAAATTTTTACAAAGCTATAAATTTATTTTGTAATTTTTCGCCTCTATTTTAAGATCTCCAGATCGTCAGTATCTCCAAGTGAAACTCTACTAAAGCATTTTTGAGTAGAAAGTAAAGTAAAAAAAAATCAGTCAAAACTCATCACTCAAAATCGGTCAAAAAACATATTTTTTTAACAAACTCTACAGCCTTCAGAGGTATGGAGGTGACGAGATACGCTTTCGCTTATTGCGTTCGTTCTTTGATAGAAAATTATTTGATTTTTGTTACCAATTCGAAGCTGGAAAGGGATTTCAAAATTTTTTACAAAGCGACGAAGCATTCGAAATTTATTTCATAATTTTTGGCGGAAAATAATTTAAGGAAGAGTAACTTGCCTAAAACTGGTAAATTCTGAAATTTTGAAGAAATTTTCAAAATATTATTAATAAATTGCCCTTAAAATAAATCTAAAAACAAGTAAAAAAAGTCAGCAAAGCAACGGAACTGAGTTATTGCGCCGGTGCGTTGGGTTGGCGCACCAAGTCATTTGAGCAGCACTGCGCCAACTCCTAAAAATTTACTGGGTTGCCCAGGCCTACTTAATATGTCCTATTACTACCAATTCTATTTGATATGTGAAGTTCATCCATCTTGTCTCACAATTGATACGGTCTGATTGGTTTTTGTACACCCTGTACCACCCTGGTCCAGTTTCCAGAGCGCAAATTTCAAACAATAAAGAATCGAAGTACAGAATGAATTTCTATGATAAACTATATTGGAAGAACGGAATTTCGTTTAAGTTTGGATCTAAACACCCAACTTCACCTGAACTTTAACTATCCGTCGATCCAACATCGCGGATAATTTATATTTAGCCATTCTCTTAAAGCTATTCCAAAGCCCATTTGTATCCAACTTTCATGTCTTAAGTCAGGTAGTAAATCATCAATGTAGTCCTGCTAGTAGCACTGTGAGAAATTTATGAATAGTTCACTACTGCACTGCTACTTTTTATTTTATGAGATTTAAGTAACCCTTAGGTACACATTTAGGTTTACCGTCCACGATAAAACTCTTGGCGCAGAAAGACTGCTTACCTTAGTACCGCTACCGTCCACATGTCCCATTGCTCCAAGCCAACAAACGCGAGAAACCCTCATTGAACTTTTCAGGTAAGTGTTAAGTGGTTTTTGAATTTTGCAGTATTTAAATTCGAACAAATGTATAAGATAGTCGATTCCGGTGCTTTCAGCAAACGATTTTCAAGATAGTCCTAAATCTGCTAAAAATTAACATTTGCGTTTAGGGGGCTCCAGCATCCATATATCCATCCCGTCCTCGATATCGACTTTTGGAAAGACGAAGCAGCTATTTTTGCCCCTTTAAACCCCACAGGTAGTCTAAAGGACTTGATTTATCAGAGCTTTTGGCAGGACGACTATGAAAAAAAGTACGTTTGCAGAGGTGAAGGTCTCCCATTACGAACAGTAAGTAATCATAATATAACTTAGCAGTGTAAAATACATCTTAGTCAGCCACTTTTCGCCTGTATGCTTATATTAACTAAGTGCTCTTGTTTTCAAAAACTATAGCAAAAATGTGGACATGTTTTCGGATACATATACAGAATTTTTTAAGTTTTTTATAATCGAAATTCTGTTTTTTTATAGACAAAATTTTTGGAGGCGAAATACCCAACAAGCAGTTTGTAAAAAATGAATCCGCTTCAACAATATAGAAATTATATACAAGTGTCAAGAATGCAACAAATTCTACACACTTTTAAGGTACTTTTAACAGTGTGATAATTTTTTAATACGGTGATGATACTACAGCTCCTCGATCTTTTTCTGTTTCAGTTCCTCAGACACCGACGGGTTTTACAAACTAATACTCACATTTTAAACCCCCTGTATACTAAAGACAACAAAGACGTGTTTAGATGGCTTAAAGTTTGTGCTAAAAAAGCACTGTTGTTTGACATCGAAAAGCTGAAAGGTTTTCCAGAAAATGGCTCTTATTTAAATCTTAAAGTTTGATTAAATTAAGCCTTTTCGAAGTCGATGTGAAGAATTCATAATTTAACTGTTTAATTCAAAACTTTATAAGTTGGTTTAACATTTAATTTCAACCAATATCAAGTTCAAAAGTAAAAGGTGCGAAATGAATTATTTATAAGAGTTTGTACTAAAAAACTGCAATATTATAAAACAGGAACATTTATGGTTTACGCTATTTAAAAATGGTTTTAGAGTGTTTTGATAATATACTTACGCGTTAAAAGATGGGCATTAACGCGTACAAGTCGGTCGATCCTCCGTGAATTGAAATAGCAAAATTAGTTTCAAAAGCACAGTCTTAAGAAAACTTCTATCTATACCCATCTTGTATATGTATCCGAAAGCATGATCACATTCTTCGGTACACCCTGTACATGGGATATACAACTACTAAATGAGAAACTTATCTTAAAAGTCTGAGGATACAGCGAAGACAGACGTCCCACTACTGACTTATTTGCCGACTCATTTTAGATAGAGCTAAAATGTCGAATTTTGCATATTTAAAAAAAAAAAAAAAACTTCGAAAATGTCGTCAAAACAGTCAGCTGACAGTCAGTGACAAAGTCAAGCTGTCAGCGTGCGTGGCGAAAGTTATTACTTTCCTCACGGGATGAAGACAATTTGTAATAGGTAAAAGTGATGCTTTCGCCATTGAAGGTTATAATGTGCGAGTTTATCGCCTTTAACAATCTAATTATTTTAGGTGCAATGTCTTGGGAGGCAGATTATTGAAGCTTTGCTCTTTTTGAGAAACAAGCAATTTCCACCCATATATCATCTACATTCAGGTAAAAATACAACTATTAAATTCAATTTCAATGTTTGTGTAAATATGATTTAAGTAGTCATTTATTCCTAACTTACAAATATAAACTTTTTTAGCAGTTCATTTTTAGTAGAAGTCATAGAAAACTAAAAAAAAATGATTCCAAAAAAATATTGGACTTCAGTATCACCAGAATTAATTTTACTTTTTTAATTGTTACTAGCGATCGGTGTCGTTATTAGACATAATGTTCATGCGTCCATCGATTCTCATGCTATCCAAAGCTTTCTAGGGAAACGTTTGGTCATAAGTCTGAGGATACAGTGAAGGCGTCCCACTACTGACTTATTTGCCGACTCATTTTAGATAGAGCTAAAATGTCGAAGTTTGCATATTTTTTTTTACGTTTTTTTTAGCCGTATGTTGTTCACTCATGAACATACGATCTCGGTCTAAAACCATCTGATACTTATTTCCAATGACTATGGGCCCTTTGAAAATTTTTATTTGACTATTTTTCCTGTACTCCCTAAACAGCCCCAGAGGAATCACGCCAATTTTGAATCACCCCGTATTGTTTTCGAATTTGAAGTTATTGAAAATATATTGCGATTTTTTTAACCTTGTGCGAGCTTCTCCAACATAATTTTCTTTTTGGCCACTTATCGGAAAAATGTTAAGACTGTTAAGGCAGTTTAGGTTTCTCTTTGCCCGAAAGTTGAATACCATTTCACCTCTAGCATTTAGCTCTACCGACATATGTTTCAGAAGCGCCTGGCAAAGACAAATAAAGCAAGAAAACCGAACTAATTTTAAACAACAGCGGCATAATCCGAGTCTACTTTCCTATAACTCTTCTTATTATCAAATATCAATGTAAATCTCAAAGGGTTCATATATTAGGTATAGTTAGGCCTGGGTAACTGGAGCTGGAAAAATGTTGATGACTTTATTTACTTGTTTTTAGATTTATTTTAAGGGCCATTTATCAATAAGATTTTTAATATTTCTTAAAAATTTCAGACTTCTCCAGTTTAAGCAAAGTTGCCCTTCTTCATGAATCATCCGTCGCTTTGTAAAAAGTTTTGAAATCCCTTTCCAGCGTGGAATTTGAAACGAAAATCAAATCATTTTCTATCAAAAAACGAACTGAATAAGCGAAAGTTCTCTCTCTGAAGACTGTAGAGCTTGTTTAAAAAATGTGGTTTTATAGTTTTAAATGAATTTTTTTTGCTTTGCTTTCTACTCAAAAACGCTCTATTTTGTAGAGTTTTACTTAAAAATACGGATAATCTGGATGTATTTTACGCGTAAAATTACAAGATATACTTATAGCTTTGTAGGAATTTTACAGTAACTTTTTTTGGAGTCGAATTCGGGATAAAAACGAAAATAAATTTAGTCCGTTTTTTGCCGCAAACTATTAAGGTTTTCGTAAAACAAAACACAAAACTAAAATTTGTTAACCAAAAACGCAAAAAAATTTAATTTTCTGATAATTTTCTTCTGTTCTGACAATAATGGGGTTTTTGCAGCCAAAAATAAAAAAATGGATTTTGCTCGAAAATTCGCCTTATGCCAAAAAATATTCCAAATCAAATTCATTCCTGGGTTTCAGTCATTTATTGTCTCTATTTATCAATTGAAATACGTTTCGGTGTATTTTTCCACCATCATCAGTTTTTATGTGTAGCGTTGTTGCTGCTTTAAGCCATGCCAAGGCTAAATAAATGACTGAAACCCAGGAATGAATTTGATTTGGGATTGAAACACAGTCAGGAAAGTATATACAATGACCAAAAAATATTTGGAAAATTCGCCACCCTCGTCCCTCTGCAGAGTTTTCAAGTTTCTTTAAAATTTTAGATCATTCCAGTTTAAGCAAAGTTTTTTCGTTTTTCTATTAAGCAATACTTTCAGCGAAAAAAAACTTGCTATTTTTACTTAAAATACTGACAATCTTCAGGTATTTTCTGTGAAAATTATAAAATAAATTTTATTGGAACACTTTGCTATTGAACAGCTTTGTAAACCTTTCGCAACTTCGAATTTTGAACAAAACCCTAATAATGTTTACCGGATTTTTTCCAAAAATATTTTCCCGAACAGAACAAGGGAAAATTTAGAATCAATTATTCGGAAAACTCGTCGTTTTGGTCGCTGTGAATAATTTGGTTTATTTAAATTCCGGTTTCTTCACTTTTAGGTCAATATTTCTAAACAAAACTCTCTCAGAACAGAACAGAACAACGCGTTTTATCCTAACGTTTTACTGTAAAATACTGGCAAACTGAGTCTTTTACGCAAAAAAGTTAAAAGATGGATTTACCAAGAAAGTTGTCGTTTTTACAGTTTGGTCTTTTTCGAATAACCATTTTACCTTGGAATTTGGGACAAAATCCAAACAAAGTTTTTTTCGACAAAATTTAGGTTTTCTCAAAAAACGATCAGAGAAAGCAAAAGCGTTAAATCAATATTTGGAAAACTCGTCACCCTCAACGCTCTGAAAATGTTTTCTTCTGAAAAGTTTTATCAAAATTTCCAGATTTTTCCGTTTTAACCCAAATAGTTTCAAGCAATCGTATGCGCAAAAACAATATGTGTTAAAATTCCGTTATCGGCCGTGAGTTATAACTCATTAACCAATGAGTTTAAACTCATTAACTCAACAACGATGAGAGAGCAACAAACGCTCAAAAGCGCAACTCAACACAGTGTCTGGGCGCAATGTTAAATGAACTGAAATAAAGCGAAAGTTGATACTGGAACAAAAAAGAAGATATTACTTAACAGCAAATTGTACATTCTTTGAACCAGATTATACAGTCTGGTTTATTAAATTGTACATAACTTTGTAATTCGATTTCTAGGCAATGTCATAATACAAAATGGGGTCGCCCGACTAGCCGGCTTGGAAAATCCGTTTCTGGGCCTCCTGCCAAAAGGTCCTGCCGCTCCTGAAACACTAGCTTTCGGTTATCTGCTCTTCGAAATGACTGCAGGTTATGAATTGCCCGGGCCCCCGAGCCCTGCCCACTTGCAATTGGAGTTGGAGAGAACACCTAAAGTTGCTGATATATTGGGACTCATATTTCAAAGCACAAGGTATATTAGATGAACAGTTTTACTGAAAACACAACCAGGCTCCTTGTGGTTGCGACGAAGATAAAACAAATTTGAAACAACTGTGATACTTTTGGTACTTTTGCCTACAAAGACAGCTAGTGTGAACTAACAATTGCATGCAATTTGGCAGATACTGCAACGAAATGCGTAGGTAAAAACCTGGTTTAAAAAACCCCAAACACAATTTTTCGAAATGTCCAAAGTGGTTATTCACATTTTGAATCCTTGTATTTAACTATTAACTTCCTTATTAAACAAATTCGTCTGAATAGCAATATTTTTGCCTCAACAATATGTCAGTGAATTAATCAAATCGATTACTCAGGACACCAACTCTGGAGGAGCTGATCCGCTGTGAACTGTTCAGAGGAGTAGAGCTGCGAGAGTTACGAGGAGCCAGTATTGTCCAGGTCCCGTCGCCTCCCGAAGTTATGCAACTTTTGGACGTTGTAAGAACACCATCGCTACCAACTCCGTTACTAAGACGGTAAGAGGTGTTCCATATTTATGGGTGGTTTTGATAAAATCTGTATTTGGAAATTTGCTTAATTGAAACTTTCCCATGTAGAAAAATCATGTGCCGATTAGCAACCAAAATTCTCTTTTGCTCAATACGTTAGCTGGTATTGAACGTCTAGTCTTTTTAAATTTCTCCCATCGAACTAAGCTTGTGAAGCTTGTCAGGAGACTTCGTATGAGGGTTACATATTTAGGTAGCAGTCAATGGGTACAAATTATGTCCAGGATTAAAGGACCAAACTGAAGATCAAAGCAATTATTACATTTGGAAATCAATTAGAAAAATAGAAATATCTCATTGTTGCTATATAATTCAGATATTCAATGAGAGACGAATCATTACACGAATTATAACGTATAAGTTCAAGGGCGGATCCAGGGGGGCGGATCCAGGATGAATGGGGGGATCATTACCCCCCCCCCCTATTAAATTCTCTATCCAATAATGCCAAAACGACTTCGGTGGCTCAAATGGTTCTTGAGAAACTTCGAAAAAGCAGCGTCATGTTCAAGTGGCTTTTGCAACTCAAAAAAAAACCACGCAAACCTAAAACCTCTTGAATTCAAGCATTTTCTGAGAAAACTGCCAACATTTCCCCATCCATGGTGCACTCTCTAAAAAGTCCATTTATTTCTGAATAGAATGATGTACAAATGAGCGTTCTTGCTCATTTTGCCTCCGAGATATGAGCAAAAACGGGACGGGAAACATGGAATTTTAGCATAATCTTGCACCTAAGTGTCTGATATCCCAATTTCGCTTTCTGGGTCAAAACTACTCGAATTTCCTCACTCACCTTGTTACGACTGAATCGAGTTTTCAATTCTCTATCCAACGATGCCAAAGCAAATTCTGTGGCTCGAATGGTTCTTGAGAAACTTCGAAAAAAGCAGCGTCATGTTCAAGTGGATACTTCCTGAATTCAAGCCTTTTTTGAGAAAACTCCCAACATTTCCCTATCCATGGTTCACTTTCTAAAAAGGCCATTTATTTCTGTCTGGAATGATGTACAAATGAGCGTTCTTGCTCATTTTGCCTCCGAGATATGAGCAAAAACGGGACGGGAAACATGCAATTTTAGCATAATCTTGCACCTAAGTGTCTGATAATCCAATTTCGCTTTCTGGGTCAAAACTACTCGAATTTCCTCACTCACCTTGTTACGACTGAATCGA
>NW_026018165.1:15582470-15622736 GCF_020466585.1 Dendroctonus ponderosae | reverse complement strand
GAATTTGTTTTTTGCTTTACTTTCTTCTCAAAAACGCTCTATTGTAATTTCACTTAAAACTACTGACGATTTGGAGGTCCTGAAATGGAGGCGAAAAATTGCAACATAAATTTAAAGCTTTGTAAAAACTTTACAAAAACTTTTTTCAGCGTCGAATTCGGAACAAAAACGAAAATAAATTCCTCCCGTTTTCAGCCAAAAATTACAACATTTTGCTAGAAAATTCGCCTCATTCATCGGTTTGCAGGGAAATTCAGAAAACCCATTTCTGCTTCGAATTTAGCACAAAAGCCAAATGATTTTATTCAGTTTTTTACCGAAAGTAATTAGGATTATCTTGAAGAAACGACCAGAGAGCAAAAGTTTACAAAAAAATATTTGAAAAATTCGCCGCTTTCATTGCTCTGAAGATTTTTCAAGTTCCTTTGAATTTTCAGGTCTATTCAGTTTTAGCAAAGTTTCTATTAAGCAATCCTTTCTACGCAAAAAATTGCATAATTTTTCAGTTTTACTTAATATACTGACAATTTTCAGGTATTTTCTGTGAAAAATTATAAGATACATTTTATTGGGGCACTTTCCTCTTTAACCGCTTTGCAAAAATGTTTGAAAAACTTTTTGCAGGTTCGAATTATGGAATTATGGAATTTTTCTGAAAATATTTCCCCGAACTCAAAAAGCGAAAGTTTATCTCGTGATCATTTATTTGCAAAACTCTTAGAAACTGAGGTTTATTCACTTCTTCACTGTCTCTAAACAGAAAAACCTCGTTTTTTCCTAACGTTTTACTGTAAAATGCTGGCAAATCGTATATTTTATGCAAAAAATTGAGAGATTGATTTTACAAGAAAACTCGTCGACTTTCTTTGGACTCAGTTCTGTTGCTGGGAAAATCTAGATTACTTTTTTTTAGTTGTTTGAACAAAGTAGTAAAAAGTTACCCAGAAAAAATGTTGAAGAACTTTTTTTTAGATGTAAAAGTTCCCGTCTCGGGTCTCGTAGAGCTTTAATAAATTATTTGTAGCTCATTAACCGATGAGTTATAACTCGTTAACTCAGAGAGCGGCAACAATTCAATAGCGCAAGTCAACTCAGTGTTACCCAGGCCTATGCGGCATAAGTTAAGGTTGGTAGCACACATTGATTGAAAACCTGAGTTTTGAGGTGTTTTGTCTTTAATACGTTACTGTGTCTGTATATGCTGTCCATCGAAGTTCCTTCTGTTTATTCCATCCCATTTCGTATCTCGCATTTTGTAGAATACTGTCTTCTACTCCAAAAGTTCCTACGTTAAGTGTCGCTTAATTTAGTAGTACTTTTCCTATCGAGTCTTCGGCTCCCCCAGAATTTTTCAAGGGGTGGGATTGTAGACATCTTTTCCTACCCATCTGGGGTCTATCCAGATTTGTTTTGCTACTCTCTTTTGCAATAGATGCAAAACTACGTAGTTTTGCATCTATTGCTCTTCTGCAATTGTGTGTAAGTACTGGTAATGTGTAACTGTTGCTGTATTTAAATCGCAATATGTCAAACTATTAGGTGTAAAATATTTTTTTTACTATTTAGCCGACATGCTTCCACTGATCTAGATCTCTGGCTTCCATGATTTGTTAATTTCAAATGGTAACGTATGATATTTTAATAAGAAAAAGGCTTCCCAGTAGTATCGTTTCATATTTGCTTATGCAGCTTGAGTGCTATTTTATTTTACCTTTGTCTCATTATTTTCCTTCGACGGTCTTTGCTAGCCACCAATTGCACAATACCAGTATCTTATGGCATTGAATATACTATACATATAGTTATACAGGGTGGGGAAATGCTTTAATCTAAAAAAATAATTGATGAACTATGAGAAAATGGTATTCACAGTCTACAAACACGTTTTCAGTAGTGTAGGAACTCTGAAAGAAAATTTTTGAGCAATAAGAAAACTTATGTTTTATAAATGAATCATAGGCTTAGAAATAATATATTTTTTCTGGTTCAATATTTTCATTTTTTTGCCCAGGATAGATGTAATATGAAAGAAAATGTAAAAACATATTAGTGGTTGAACGACAGCGCGCGATGCGTTCTGCATGCTCTAAAACTAAGAAATGTAAAAAATAACTTAATTCCGCATATTCCATATTACCCCGTTAACAGGCGTTTAGTAATTAAAATTTGTGAAAATCGTTGTTATTTGTAATTTAGAAAAAAATAACAATCTTTTTCACAAATTTGCTTACAAAGCGTTCTGTATGACACGGAATTAACTCATTTTTGTATATCTGAACGTTCAAATAAGCACCACTAGCTCGTGAAATGTGATTCAAATATTTTTTGTTCATTCCACTTTTTTACATCTTTCCTGGCTCAGACTGTATTTGTTTATATAATGTTCCGAAAATTGTATTGCTTACCATCCTTAGAGTTCCTTCTTGCTTCCTAATTTTAGGCGAACGATTTTTTTAGACAAGACACTGTAGTGATTGTAGAAGATTGTAGAAAAAGAGCTCTGGAAGATATTATAGAAGAAGACAGCGACCTTAGCGAGAACAATAGTCTAGATGAAGATTGCAATAGTAGTTTAAGATAGTAGTGTAAGCTAAAGGTAGTTTAGACTTGATTGTATTTTTTCGTAATATGTAGATTTGGTCAATCACTTGTGTGTACAATGGGTCAAATTTATTTCCGGGTTATTTCAAAAACCGCATTTTGCGATTCAAAAATCGCAATAAATGAGGAATCAATCACTAAAATACTGAATCAATTACTGAACAAATTAAAATTAAATTAGAAGAAACCGTACGAGGTACAACAAATTTGGAAATGTGTGAACACAAGTTGGTAGATCACATGCTACTCATGAACCGGATGCTCCAAAATTGGCATCATCTAGGAGTTGTATACAACATATTCGTTGTCTTTTGCAATTTTTATTCTGCCTTCTACTTTTGTTTTATTCACCATGTTTACCTTGACTTAAACTTCGCATTTGTCTGAAAAAACACACGAAAAAATCAGCGTAATGTTTGTCGATTTTGCAACTCTTAAAAAAACGCGCGTATCTAAAAGTTCTTGAAATCAAGGCTTTTTGAGAAAACTACCAACATTTCCTTATCGATGGTTTCTTTTCTAAAAAGGCTTTTTAGTTCTCTACGGAACGATGTAAAAATTAACGTTTTCACTCATTTTGCTTCCGAGAAATGATCAAAAACGGGACGAAAAACATTAAATGTTGGCACAATCTTGCACCTTGTGTCTGATATTCAAATTTCGCTCTCTGTGTCAAAACTACTCAAATTTCCTCACTCATGTTGTTATGACTGAATTGAATTATAAATAATCTATCCAACGATGCCAAAACAAATTCTGTGGCTCAAATGGTATAAAAAAATTGATAAATTTAACCCAAATACAATCAAGATCAATTACGCTATTAAACAATATTACAAAATCTTTCTATTACCATATGCGATATGTGTCAAAATCACTATTAATTAATTTGTAACGATTTGTAGTTCTATGTTTCAATCTAATAACGTTTAAATGTCCACAATCAACTGAAAGTTGCAGCCAAAGTATGATAGAATGTCAACTTGTAGCAAACCCTCTAGTCAACTATAGTGCGCTTAATTACAATTGTATTTAGTGAAATTGGAAACATATTTTTGTATACGGAACAAATTCACGAATATTGACTGAAATATTCCTAGATTAAGATGACTTTAACTATGCAAAACTATTAGGTACAATGATCTTATACAATGTCTTCATTTCAAAACGAGCGTAGTAAGAGTACTGGTAGAGTAAGCAAGTAATTGCCAATTGCCGAAATTTACGTATTCAAAAACACGTCTATATATAAGGCGGAACATTCAAATCAATATTTTAAATAGGTATACTTTGCGCTCATCCACTTCATCATAAGAATTATAAATGGCACCACCTCTCAAGTGATACTAAATATTCAGGAGCGTTACAGGGTGACCAGGTTAAATCTAATTAATTTTAATAGGTGAAAGAGCATAGCCAATAAAACATAATTTCATTAAAAGACGTTACGCGCAGATGTTCCTTAACAAAAGTAACGGCTGTTAAATATTGAAAAAGTTTTATTTTTATAATAATTTTCCATCCATTAATTTTCATAAAATCTTGTACACATGGTACTGTAATAAATGGTGCAACTGATATAAATAAGTAATTGCAAAAAATACTAATTTAAACAGTTTGTTTGTTCAAAAGCAGTGGCGTATTAACTGGGGAACTTCTCTCTTTTTTGGTCCAACATAAATATTTTATAATAATTAAAACCTTTTTAAATTTGTTGAGTGATTACTTTAAATGTAAATAATTACCTTTGGATTGATAGACTGCAAATTATGTTTACCAGCTTTCTGTAAGCTGGCGCCCCGTCCTCCATTTTCTACCCATTAATCCTAAGAAAAACACCCTATATTTGAACAGCCAATATCGATCTACTCCGAATTAAGAACTTAAATCTTTTTTCAGTTAGCAGATACCGGGTAATCAACCGTCATTTTGCCTTTTGGCACCAAATCCAAATCATCTTGTATAAGCTGTCAATGAACAAAGAACTGAGGACGTATTTTGTTCACTTTCCGTACCAAACTGCATATTTATTATCTTAAAATTTATTTATCATTTTAAAATATTTACAGGTTTCATCAAAAAAGAGGAAAGCACCCCCATTTTAGCGCCCCACTAATGTGAAACGTAGGCTTACCTGGCTTTTATTACAGTACGATGTGTACAAGATTTGATGACAATTAAATGAATGGTTTTAAAACGGTCATAAAAAACTTTATTTAAAACTTATACACTCTCTGCTAGGAAACATCTGCCAGTAAAGTTTTTAAATTAAAAGTTTACTTAATTCTGATTCTTAACTCTTTCACCTGGCAAAACTAATAATGTTTAAAAGCGGCTTGAAATTCTGCACGATTTCGCTGCAGACCCAAATTGATCAATTGCAAAATTGTATCTTAGCGGTTTTAGAAAACACAATCTTCTTTCTTATAAAATCCAAATTTTTGAAGCAGTTAACGAATAGCGAATTGAAAATCAAATTTAATTATGCGAAATAAAGTAAATTATGATTGAATGTTTTTTTGCTGAAAACATAATAAACGAAAACGTGTTCGATCTTTACATTTTGGGTGTGTCTGAGCATGAGAATTCTCTTTAACTGGATCTCCTTGAGTCATTAGAGATATATGGAACACATATTGGGGCTATGCAACTAATAGTGCCTGCCACTGATAAAGTTTGTGCCTACCGTTATTTATGTACTCTTTACACTTGGCTCAATTGTATTCTTATTTAACTTAGGTTGATTCGTGACACCTTCGAGTATCCACGAGTTCTCAAACATGAGGACTCTTCACATACTCCTTTGATCAAGCACTTTTAAAATCAAATATATCCAAGATACAGTTTTACATGATTCATTTAACGCCGACAAAGAAATAGTAGATGATAAACATTGGCAAATTTTATAGGCTGCAAATTAACATAAAATTCCCAACAAGGACATTTTGCCAGTTCCGCAATAGTGCCTRGTACTAACTCAGTTACGGCCTGGAATTATTAGTGAACGGACACTAAACCTATTCTTCTAAATATCAGTAATACTTGACAGGTAGCGTCATTTAAAATTATTATAATGAGTTTGACGTGAATCTGTTCAAAATTTTGCATTGATTGTTTGCCCTTTATATCTCATTTTGTACTCTCAATAATTAAGTTGTGTCGTTTTGAAATGCACCGTTTCACTTCGAGTAAACCTTACAATATTTTACAATTTATTGTGTTTGTTAGAATTTTATTTTTGAGCTACGTGCAAATAATGCATGTAAATGTTTTTAATGTAACCGTTTTTCTAATTACATCATTGGCGAAAATAAGTTTCTTAGAATTACAGGCCGAATATCATTAAAAGATTTTAGTCAATTACCAAAGCCTCAATCTAATATAAGGGAAATTGTCAGCTGATCTGCTAGTAATAATTATGTGATAATTGAAGTTTCTGTAGGAAAGCTAATCTAATAGCTGTGTAGCCAATTCGTAACAATTGAAGTTTGCAATGTTATGTTCCATTTAGATTTTAGTGTTAGAATAATATTTTGCCAATAAATATATATTGACATCATAGGTCGGCATTAGTATGCTGAAAAATTATTTTGTTTTTAGTTTAAAACTTCCAGTAAACAAAATACAGAGATTCCGCTGTGTTATCTTTTGTTTAACTGGTCAATTTATACATTCTCATGCTTTCTGAGTAATTTGGATCTTTAATCCTTTGTTTGCGAAGAAAATCTCACGTAAAAAGGTTGTGCGATCAACATTTCATTATTGTGCTCTGCCAATTAAATTTTTGTTTCCCTCAAGATATTGATTTTAATTTGGCTTCTTTATACAGTTACATGCGTAAAAAAATAGACAGAGGTTGATAACTTTAATCTTTCAATAACATTTGCTTCGGCTGCCTGGAATTTAAAAAAAAGTCTAAATAAATATTGTGCGGAAAATGTCACCGATCCCAAAAAAATATATATTTCTCGAATGGCACAAGATAAGTAAGACGATCAAAGATCCAAATTACTCAGAAAACATGATGCTTTAACACCGTACACTTTTTTCTGTCTGAGTTTGATGACACTAATCAAACATCCTTTACCAAATGTTTATTACATTGTTTTACAAGCTGTCCAAGAATAGAGATATGGTTTGATAAAAAAATTTTAAAATCTGATTATCGAGTGTAAAATTATTGACGGTTAAAAGATAGAATGTTGCCTTTATTGAAGGCTCTTGCAAAGGTCCACGGGTAATCAGCTCAAGTCCAGAACTTTCTTCATCAATTTCTTGGTTTCTACTTTTTCGAAAGGGCATGCACATTTGACGGTGGAATATTCATTTCCATGTTGATTTGTTCTTCTACTTTTTTACCATTTTTCGTTCTCGTTTCTTAGAGGCCGTACAGATGTGTAGGGTTCATTTAGTCCTTCGGTGGCCTCTCACAAGCTTTTTTATCATTAGTTTCTTCAAATCCTCTGTGACCCCTATTCAGAATTGCTTTGGCTTTTACTGTTCTATTTATCTGCTAGCGCTTTCAAAGTTGTCCTTTTTAATAATTTTGTTTCGCGTTTTCGGCGCGCCTTCAGCGGGTTTTATAGTTATAATAACTTATTCATATATTTTATTTTCTGGTTAACTTTCTCAGCCTATTAAACTTTAAATAAAAATTAGAAAACATGTACTTCTCGGCTGGATCAACTTCCATCAACAGCCACTTTTATAATCAGCAGGTGAGAACTTGGAAAAATCGACGAATCACGACATTAATGTCACTGTGTGAACGAGCTTTAACTCCGTCTTCCTGTCGCAATAAAATATTTTATTAATGACAAGAATGACAGTAATGTTATTTAAAGCTTTCAAATCAGGTTTGTTATAAAGTTATCAAATAATATACCTACCTTAAAAGTAAAGACAAGTTTTGTTTATAACTTTATTACGTACAAGAATCTATATGTAACATACCAATATGCAAAATTCAATTGATTAACCATAAAATTAGATTTGATAACTATACACTAGTAACTCATTGTAAATTGTAACTATTTTGTTTTTAGCTGGTCCAGAAGAAAAGTCTTATTTTATGATACTGAAAATCAGAAAAGGATAACTTTGTTACGTCCATAACAGAAAAATATGTTTAGTCTTAATAAAACACTTGGCAAGTATATACGTGTTTTTATGTCAACTATTTCCCAGATTTATAAAGTGCAGGGAAATCCACGATACAGTGTATCCGTAAATGAGGCAAAAACATCCAAGGAGTGATTCTGTAATGATAAATGCCTATCTGAAGCCATCAAAAACTTTAAAATATAACGGAATTGAATTTAGGATTTTAAAATAATTTTTAGACCATGTTTCCTTTGCCTTAACACATTATTTGCAAATTTGCCGTACTCTCCGCAATTGTTGCTCAGTATAAACGATTAAAATTTAACATTCACCCCTTAAGTTCCAAAGTGACAAAATCAACATTCACTCTTTATGAAAATGTCTCAATTTCGTATCAATGAGCTACTATTATATTGATACACTGCAACATATTCTTCAAAGACGTTTTTCTGGAAAATTAGTACATTTTTCAAGGAGAAGAAATCAAGAAAAAGTTATAGTTTTCCACACACCAATGGCGATTCTCAGCTTTGGGCATTAGATAATAGATTAAAATTTATTCTTACCAGCATTCAGCAAGCTGGCGCCCTATCCTCCATTTTCTAACCGTTAATCTTCAAAAAACTCAAACTACATTAGAACAAAGAACAAAGATTCGAGTTACTATTAAAGTGAATTTAATCTGTCAAAGTCAAGTCTCAACTGTCACTCGACAGCGAGTAATTTGACGTTTCTCAGCGTCACTCTCGCGGATTTCACTTTCTATTTTTCCATAGTACCGGTACCGGAAAGCAACAGGTTTTTACATAAATTTAATTAAGCAGATGGTCTTGAAAAGCATTGTTGCCATCCTTCTGATATCGTTTTTTGCAAATTTCTGAGTTTTTAATAACAATTAGTGTACAACACTATAATAGAAAGTATTTATCAATGATATTTACGTTGCTTACTTGCCTTTGCAATATGTTATTTGTAAATAAAGGGTTCCATTATTATTATAGTTATAGCGCGCGTTGAAGCACCATGCGATTGAAAGTTCTACTTGAATCGAAACACCGCAGATGTTAGTGGGTGAGATATAGCTGGCGTTTCGGTTGGAGCTGCTACTTGAGAAGTGGCGGATAGAGTTCGCCACATAGTAATATATTCTTTGGCATCATCGCAAAAACTATGCTCTACCGTGGGATACCAAAAAGCGATTGGCAGCCATGTTGTTCAGGTCAATAAAGTAGTGATTTTTGTTTTACGGGTGTGGCAAGTGGCAACCGACAGATGTCAAATTAAATCTATTGTGGGTGTTACGTTTTTCGTTTGGCCATTTGTCAGCGAATCCAATATTACAAAGTTACTTGAAAAACTGATTAATTTTAGGAGTTCTATGAGAAGATGAGCGAGTACATCGATATCAACAAATGTTTATGCTGAAATTGGAAGGTAACGCTTCTACCTCCGCTTATTGTAATCAATGTTTTGATGCCCTATTCACATTTTGCAATAAGGCTTGACATTTAAATTTTGTAAAAGATTACGGCATTGCAAAAAAGCTATATTGCCATGAAGAAACTTTCAGTGTTAGTGAGTCAGGCTTTAAACTATAGTTACCGTTGATGAAATTGGGAATAAACGGATCAGTTATAGATTTACTGCACCCTTAAGAAAGTCATAATATTGACTTTTTAGTTCGGTTGTGAAAGTGTCGAGAATATAGTTAAATTAGAGATGAAGTCGATATAAATCGGTATGGTTGAGAAAGGAATTACACTTTGAGTTGCCTTACACTACTTACTGTCGATATCAAAACGGGAGACTAAAAACTAAGACAAAATATAATCAACGAAATGATAATGAGGTAATTTTATATATGTACTTACAAAATCCAGTTAGGTACACACGTCGATCAACGCTCCTATTAAAGCACAGGTTAAGATCCCCAAAAATATGTAACTTAGGTGTTATCATTTTTTTTGATAAAGAGACTCCATATGTAGGTATGTATCATACATAAAACCTGCTTTACTATAGCCGAAGTTCTCTATAAATAATAGAAAAACTGTACTTTTATACTACAGTAATGCATGAAGAGTTCGGACGCCTATTTGTGTAAAATGACATCCTTAATATGAAAACCTGAATTTTGTTGTCCGAATCATAAAGAAAATAAAATGAAAACAGTTCAAAATCAAAATAGAAGATTTATATCGAATAGGCCTAGAATTTGCGCATAATTCGAATATGCAATAAAAAGTACCCCATTCCATTAAAAAAAAGGAAGTTTGAAGATGAGTCACCCTACCCTGTATCAATTGCTATGATTTTAAAACAAAATAGACGCTAATATCTACAACTTTTCTATTAAATATTTTTCCCTAAATTTCAAATGAAAAAACAAAAAAAGAAAAGAGGTCAAACTAGATGTAGAAAAATCAATCAATAACTCTGTACATATTTACATATCTATAAACCGAAAGTGTTCGAATTATAAATATCATAAAAATACAACCAGATCTTTTAGTGTAAAAGGCGATAGTGACAAAAAGTTGCCAGTTTCGGTAATTTATCAGCATACATCATCTTTGATTGATTGAACAGTATCCACGACATCTTTAGACTCTAGTTTGTGTCATCATCATCATTTTCTTTCATATTGGTGACTCAAAAATACGAAAAACGGTTTTAGAAATTCCAAATTCTGTAGTAACTTACAATGATTTCATCATTTATTAATAACTCGGGTGACACAACATTAATTATCACCAACCTCAGCAAAATTATTGTGTTTAGTTTTGCTTTTTTAAATTAAACAGTTTTTATTACCTTTCGTGACTACTGCTAAGCTCGATGAATGGAGTGCATGACATCTAAAAAGGGCATTGAAAAATATCTTCCACTGTTTAATGTTTCCAACATTTTTATCAGCATCATTAGTTTTTTATATTTGAAACTTTTAGGTTGGCCGATCTTCTTATAATTCTTCCAACGGTCAAGCTAGACATTGTTAAACCACTCACCGCTAAAATTTATCCGCAGTAGACTCCCAACACTTTTTTCCTAAAATGATTTTAATGTTTTTAAAGCGATCAATTATACTTCTTAAACATCAAATTTTTTTTCTTTCTCAATTAATTTTACTGGCATTTTCGTGAAGAATGTGATTACTTAGTGGATGCCATTCCTGTTTCATAGTCAATCTGCACCGATTCGCCGTGATGTCGCCATGATAGATGAACACAGAAGCATTGTTGCCAAGGTTTAGTTAAAGAAAGTTAGTCAACAACGAAAAGTCGCCCAAAACTTGGCGGTGCTAACTTTTACGGCCCATTTTGGCGCATATCGCATTTCAACATTTGAGTCGCATTTTCACAAATTTGATTTTCACCTAATTTGCGATTTGTCGCCCAACTTGGCAGCACATAAATTACAAATTTCAAGTAAACTTTAAATTTGGACAAAAGTTGCCGATAAGCCTACGTAATTCATTAAAAAAGCATGTCGGTTACTTTTTAATGAAAATACTTTACAGTGACAATGAGACGTTCAACACTTGGCGTAAAATAAAACAAATGAATACTAAAGAAAAGTGCTTATTTATGGTCACGGCTTCTGGTCGGAAAATGGCAGTTTTTGATTAATTCGAATAAAACGGAATTTGTTTGATATTTATGATACAAATAGGCATGCCAACGAAACATATGATAATAAGTTTATTCCAATACTCATTAAGTCATTATGACTATGAACAAATTGATTCTAGTATTATGTCAGACTTTGTTCACCAATATGTTTTACACCACCAATCTCTAAAATAGCTGATTTTACTTCATGGGGTTCATAAGTGCTACTTTTTCAGATTAGTGTTGATGAAACCAATGACAAACGAACAGTTTAATGATAGATAACTTCCCGTGAAGATGCCTCTACCTAAGCGTGTTATTGAACCCGTTCACATTACGCGTGGAACCCTTCCTGAAGATTTACCACTTCCTTCTGAACTAGAAGGCGTTACAAATGGAACTTTAGCAAATACAGTTAGACAGCTATCTTCATTGTCCAGGTGAGTGGAAGACTCAATAACACGTACTGATATGCTCAGTAGCTATTAGTGTTTGCCGATGTATTCGAGATACTGAATTAAACAAATATTATTCTTTTGACTTTTTCTGAATTCTCACTGGCTCATAAAATCTCATGATATAATTAGTTGCTAAAGAGTGACAAGTGATTTTTGCGGACACCCTGCATATAATATAAAGTTTCAAATTTATGGATTCTGTTTAAGCATAATTCATAATTCGTACTGCATATCAATGTTTGCGTAAAAGTTCTATAATATATTTTAATTTCAGACATGCTGAAGATCTATTTGGTGAACTAGCTCGTGATGCTCAACAACTGAATGATCGGTCAAATTCTCTGCAAGCTAGAATTGACCGATTGGCAGTAAAAGTTACTCAACTTGACAGCACAGTAGAAGAAGTCAGTTTGCAGGATATTCATATGAGAAAAGCTTTTAAAAGTTCCACCATTTTTGACCAGCAGGTAAACACATAGTTTGTATTTTGTGACTACACTTATTTATTGATTTATTATTGTAGATATTCTCACGTGCTACAATGCCTACTGCTATGCAAGAAACATATAATTCCTGTGACCGACCACCGCCGCTGGACAAACTCAATTGCTACAGAGACGATGGTAAAGACGGCCTCAAATTTTACACTGATCCTAACTACTTTTTTGAGTTATGGAGAGCGGAAATGCTAAATGACACTGAGAAGGCTATTCACGATAAAGGAAGAAATAAGTGTGTTAATTCAAAATCTAAAGTCGTTCTAGAGTATTTTTTTCATTACTTTATTATAGAGGGCATAGAACTGCTCGAGGAACAGCTGACGGTGGTCAAGGAGGCAGAGGACACAAAAAGAGAGTAAGGCAACCCCATAATACCAGAGAAAAACATAAACAAATTGCAACTGAGCATGGGGAATACATTATGCCACAGAACACAATTTATAGGTAAGCAAGATTATTTATGCTCAACACTCTTTAAATTATATAACTTAAGCTGTATTAAAAACTTTCTCTTGGAATATTTGTATTGTATTTGTTTTGTTGATCATTAAATTAACTAAGAAACGTATACTCAAAAAATTTATTTTATTATTTGGTTTTGATTTTTAATATTGTGTTTCATTAATATTGATTTTTTCTTAGAACCCCACAACAAGTAAGCAACCATTATCAGCACGAAGTAGATGGTTTCCCTCCTGACCAAGAACAGTTAGTTCGCCGACCTAATTCCATAGAGATTCGACGATCGTATCAAAGAGAACAAGAAGTATCCGATGTGTTGAGCCCACCTTCTCTCTATCAGAATAACAGCCGCGTTCTTAATTACGAGGATCATAACCCTTATCAACATGGAATGTACGGACAGGGGCCTCTGAGGTATGCACTAGTCGGTTTTTACTATTTTTTAGTTCACTTATTCTGTCTTGCAACTCTTAAACTACTATTTTTGTAAACTGCCTTTCTTATATGAGCCCACAGAAAAAGTCAAGTGGTGTCAAATCGGGAGACCGAGTTGGCCATTCAATTGTCCCCTGCGACAAAATTTATCAGGAAATGTTTCATGAAGATATATTCGTACTTCGCATCGAAATCCCATATAGTATCATCGTTAATATTCTAATACGCTCAGTTTCACTTAAACGTGCCATTTTAAAGCTCAAATATATATATATAGCTATATAAAACGAATTTTTGACACTCCAGTCAATTATGTATACTGTTTAGGACAAAAGAATGATTTGGCGTTGTTATAGTGATCTAAACTTTCTAAGATTACTTGATGAGCAGTGTTTTTATATAGTTTATTAATCATTTGGCGCATTACATCAAAACATCATTTTCAGAACTCGATATCTCCAAAACGGTTAAATTTAATCATGTAATGTATTAGGGGATTTTTGTTTAGAACGTGGAGAAGAATTTACTTATTGAATAAAATGCAGAGTGTTCCATTAGAAAAAAGGTAACATTGCGTTCTGTGCCTTTTTGACTCATTCTATATAAAAGTGTGTATCCATACATAAAAGCGACCTTGGATAATGTTCTCGAATGTGTAACTGTGGTTTTGTTTATGGGTATTAAGAGTATTAATTCGTAATGCCTTTTGTGCTCAAAATTGTATAAGGTTTTCTTCACTGCTTTTAGCTATTTCTTCATCGAGTCGAAACCTTTTGTTGTTTTTAGTTCAGAATCACTCTATGCTGGCGGTACCCCAACGCGATCCAAATCTCGACCTAGTCAGCCACCACCAGCGCCGCCTTCAAATCAAAGTACTCCCACGGCAGGAACGCCAACTAGATCACGGGGCTTCTCTTCAGCCCGAGATCAATTACCTCCACCACCGCCTCCACCTGAAGCCACGTCACCACCACCAAATGGATTGCCACCACATATGATGCAGGTATGGTGTGTTTATTAAATGTAAATGCACTGCACAAAATAGGTTTATTATTAAAGTTCGTGAAATGCTAACCATTTTTAAGGTATGTACCATGGACGCATCTTATATTGCTGTATTGTTTTCAGCAACGAATGCCTGAGAGCCCTCACCGTTCGTCTGTCTCAACGCCAGAGCCTCCCCTTACATCTCCACCAAGCAATCACATCCAAGACTTGCCGCCTCCGCCTCCCGTTCCTACCGAACAAGTTTTACCTACGAGGCAAACTTCGCCTCCTAAGCAAAATAACAACTCTATGAACCTGAATTCTGGAGTTGCCAGTCCGCATCTTTCAGTCGTTGCTGCACCTCCGCCACCACCACCGCCACCTATGCCGATGAATAGTGTGCAGGCTCCCCCTGGAGGTCTGGTGATGAATGGCGAGTTAATCAGGGCTTTGTCGAGTCTCCCGAAACTGACTCCCGTCAAAGATCGTGTTTTAGGGAAATTAGCGCCTCCGTTAGCTGATCCACGGAACGATTTATTAAAGGTAAGAACTACACCTATGTGTTTAGTATTTTAAGAAGAGTATGGGAGCTGTTACAATTTACGTAATATCAATACATACGTCCAGATAGCATCTTTTTGTTTGAGATCCTAAAACAATATGAATAGGTTCGACTTTCAATAGATTTTATACCCAAATTACACCACTGTGAACAGAGTTTTTTATATAAATATTATATTATATAGTAAAATTCTTTTCAGGCTATCAGAGATGGAATAAAGTTGCGCAAGGTCGAAAAAAGTGAACAGCGCCAAGAAGTGGACCGAGGAGTGAATGGGCTTCACGATGTCGCCAGTATTTTGGCCAGACGAGTTGCGGTCGAGTTCAGCGATTCTGAGTCAGGAAGTGATAGTGAATGTGACTCAGAGGGATGGGGTGAAAATGAAACTTCCGCGTGACATCTAAGAAAACCAAGTGAGGTTAGCCAACAGGCTTATTGAACTGAAGAATCGTTATGTAAGTATGAATGTTGTGTGCAACAGTGTCTATATTTTACTTCAGCTGGAATTTCTGGCTACATATTCGCTAAGATGATCAAATCCATTCGTGTTTCGACAAAACAAATATTCTAGTGCGAAAAGCCAGATTTTACAAAATTAATTAAATTATTCGTGTATCTATGGATTATGATCTTGGACTGGAAATTTTCAGTTCGTCGTATTCATGTACTATAACCCTTATTCCTAATTGCACTTTTAATTCTGTACAATCATGTTAATAAATATTTATGGTCCACGGAGCAAAATGAATAATTATTTTCAATTATAAGCAACCTCCATTATTTACGTAGTCGACTATTTTTCTTGTAATTAAAAGCTCAGTATGATTATTGCAACTAAAATCCGCTTTAAGTAAAATTGATGTTAGTTAGCTAAATGTGTTTCGGGTCCTTTGTTCTTTATCATCTATTACTGTGCGTGTCTAGATTCAATTGATTCGTTTTCAAAATTTAATCTAAAACAATTACGATATCTCCTAACTCAATCGGTATAGACATATTTTAATCTTGCACAATTTTATTTCAAAAATTCTGTTCAAATATACAGGATGTATAAATATGTTCATCTAAAAATATACAGAATGATTCATTGATAATGTGAAATCCATTCAAGATGCCGCAAGTTAAATGATGACTGGGCGTAAACATCCTTCTTACGAAAGTTAATTGCTTTGCACACCCAGGATATTTACTTTTTTGTTCGGAAAGTAGATTTTACTATTTCTAAAAGCATGTATGTTCGGTTAAAGTATAAATTCGCCCAAGTACGGTTTAGTAAGGAAAATAAGTAATTGTGCCTTATGTGTGTTTTATTACAAATTGAATTAAGTCCTAGTGGTACCGACGCTCTTAGCACACTCATATCGATATGTTCTGCTGGTTGAACAATCAGTTTTGGTACCGCATTCTTTGGGTTAGTTTGGGTCTAAATTTTAAAGAGTCGTGCTTTTGATTTAGAGGCGCACAAGGTAAAAATAAATGCTTATTCAGAGTTGTACAACTGAACCATTGTATTTAGTCAGAGATCAAATACAGTGGAAATTGAAACTGTTTCGGTACCCTCAAATGTCTAAAGTTTAAATAAGTTACTGCAAATCTGATGAAATACTTGCATATGTAAAAGACGCTTTAATGTTAAGTAGTATAATTCCAAATAGTGTATGCCAAATCTACAGTATTAAATTTCTCATAATAATGGTAACAGCTTTTTTAAATAATTTATTGTACATAATGTACGACTATTCCCTATTTAACCTTTTTGTACAGCCTGGTATTTTAATTTACATATTATATGTGGGGAACACTGTTTTTGTTCTAAGCGTTGCAGATTTATCTTGTATAGACCATTAAGTAACGTGTACTATTGAAAAATAATCTTCTAATAATTTGATTGTGTAATTTTCTTAAATACATGTAATGGTAATAAAGTATCGTAATAAAAGTAAAATTATGATACAATGTGTTGAACTTACTTTTATGAATTTCATCAGCTTAGTTACATTAATTTTCCCAAAAGATAGACTATCTAGGCACTTTTTTATTATTTTGACCTAAGGAGAGAAATATAACTTCTCACTAAAGAAATGGAATAATAATGGTGGTCAATAGTTCAAAAAATGCTTTATACGGTTTCCTACGTTTAATTTGTGTTCGCTATATGTTTGTCGGAAATGGGGCTCACTGCTATTGAGCACTTTAGTTAAAGTACTTAAAGATTAAATGACACGATAATTTCCTTAATTGTTTGGAATTTGCTTTACTAATTTCAACCGACACCATGGCTCAATCAGATTCTGCTTATTGGACAAATTCACAGAGACAATGAAAATGTGTCCGGAATGTAAGTTTTATCAAAATATGTTTTAGAACAAATTGGCAATTCTTAGTGTTGTTAAATTTTGTAAAGTTTTTAAATTGGCTCTTACCAGAACACGTCGCCCCTTTCCTGCCGATATACATTTTTTGGCTAAACTAGATTCAACTCGAAGTGAGCATCTAACGAATTACTCAGTACTGAAAACTACCTCAAAAAAGGCAAAAGAATCTGCCATGAATAAATAATTGAGCAAATTACGCATCAAAATCTCAGTTGATAATTATTTTTATATACAGGGTGATTCAAAAGTGGCGTCATTCCTTTGGAGGTGTTGTCTGGCGGTGTTTTAGGAGTACAGAAAAAATAGTGAAAAAATTAATTGTTATTAAAAACTGAGAAATTTGCAAAAAACTATATTAGAAAAACGGCAACAATGTTTTTCAAGGTAATGTGCCGAATTAACTTGATACATATCTGAAAGATGTGGTGCAAAAAGACATAGTACCTAAAACATTTTAACTGATATAAATTGTTTTATTCAAAATTATTCTTAGAAACTGATTGTACAAAGTTATGATGATGCAGCCGGGATTATCATTAATTATAAATGTATTTTTTGCTTATAACATACATTGTTATGTTCATCAGTTAAATTCAATTGTCTTTTTTTTGACTCGGAAGTAACTTGGATAAACTTTTACAGTGGAATAAGCGCTCAATGTTTTTCTAAACGGCCCCAAAGAGTTGTAAATAATTTACATGTATTATATGCTCAAAATAAAAAAAACTTATGCTCAAAATAATAAATATTCTTATTTTCATTTTACTTAAATGGATAAAAATCTAGCGTTTTTTATGTGTTCTACCCATATACTTTTACAACGAGTATATGGTTCTACCCACAGAGAAAGTAAAATATTTTATTTTACTTACTTTATGGTTCTACCGCTTTCACAGTTCTTGACCTGGCAACGCTGTTTGAGACACCATGTGCCTTCTTTTTGCAGTACATAACCCTATTCTTAGTGTGATTATTGAAGTAATTTTGTTAAGTGTTTTTTACTGTTCTTTATTTCGAAAATGAAAGCCAGTGGAACAGTTTCGATTAAGCCTAGTGCTGTGAAAAATGCACTTCAAGGTGTAATAAAAGTAGCATCCGAAAATCCACATCTTCAAAAACAATTGTTTCATGAAGATTTTCCACTATTTCTCCAAATAAATGCATTCAAGATTCCTAAGTCTCGAGGGACCAACAAGCAAGTATATCGCATTCCTTTGGCTAATTCTCCGTTAAATTCAGATGCTGATATTTGTCTGATTGTTCCTGATGTGAAAGGTATTCCAAATAAAGAGCATGAAAGACATGTGGAACACTACGAGAAACTATTAGAAGCCAAAGGCGTTACGGGGATCAAGAAGATTATGACTTTTCATGAGTTTAGAACTGAATACGAGACATTTGAGCTGAAGAATCGGTTGGTCGATCTTTACGACCAGTTCTTGGTCGATGGTAAAATCAGTGGAAAGGTCGTTCATAAATGCGGCAGTATTTTCTACAAGAAGCGGAAAGTCCCTATTTCCATCAAGCTTCAAGCAACAAATTTGAAATCAGAATTTGAAAAAGCATTAAAAAGGACATTTTTCCTCCTGAGCTGGAAAAGTGATAGCCATGCTGTCCAAATTGGAAACAGTAAAATGAGTATCAAAAGCTTGACCGAAAATGTGTTTAGCATAGTACAATTTATTGAAAAGGAGTTCCCAGGAAAAATGGACAATGTAAGGAGTTTGAATATTTATGCATATAGAGGCTCAAGTGTACCCATATACATTTCATTGAGTAAGTACTTACTTTTTACATCTTTACTCCTGAATCGAATATATCATTTTAGAAGCTACTTTTTAAGTAAAATAACTAAATTTGATGTCATGATTGTCGGTTATTTAAATTATCAATTTACGGCGATCGATGGAAGTAATGTTAGTCAGAGTAAAGTCCAAACTTAATTTTTTTATTAAATTTCCTGTATTGAGGAAACAAATCTAAAACCTTTTATAGGGACTAGTTCTTTGATTTGGTTTCACTTTAAATACAAAAAGTTTTATTTTATAATTCGATTTGTTATTAATTTTTTAAATAAAGAAGGTGCCGTTTGCCTGTGGTCCGCCAGATAATGACTAGAAGTCGGACACTTTCCGATTGGTTATTTAATTCCACTGATCATGAGTTTAGCGGAAGAATTACAACACACTATCCGCTGTTGGTTTTAAATAATAGCAGAAATAAATGTGCCTTTCTATCTACAGGAAATCCAAATGAAATTCAAGTGCCCGAGTTAGCTATAAAAAAGACTCCAAAGTTGAAGACTGTTCGCGGGGAATTAACCACTTTCAATAATGCCGATGTTGTTGTTAGACCTTCCGGGAAAGTTATTGTAAAACATCTGAAGAACACTACTGAAGTTGTTAAAGAAGTTGAAGATGTTACAACTGAAGAGTCAACTGAAGCAGGTTAGAGAGCATTTTTATTTAATAATTAGAGCATTCCAAATATAAAAATAGCTGATATACAATGTCTGGCATGCAATAAAAACAACCAATACATAAAATTGTTAACGTTTAGAAATGATAAGTGTGTATAGTAATATCCATCAATCTAAAGCGATATCGGATTATTGATATAATTTTGATTACAAGAAATATTTGTTTTAGGATACGAAAAACAGAAGGGCAAGAAGCGAAAGTTATCAGAAATGAAATCGGGAGGAACCAAGAGAAAACAGTCCCCAAAAAAGAAAGTAGTTTAGTGTGTTAAAATGTTACATTTTAACGTATATTTTTGAGCCGAGTTTATGACTAAACGCAGTAAAAAAATATGATTAATCGTTAACAAAAGATAAAGAAAGTTATATTTGTAAGGGATGAAAATAAAGAATAATGCACCTTTAACATTATTTTATTGAATTCAATGTCCCGTTTAAATTAAACATGCTTTCTAACATGGTTTGCATTAATGGGATGACAAGAAAATAATGAGAGCAAACTCGATTTACGAAGATAATTTAATTAGAAAATAAATAATACAATGTTAACAACCAAAATATAAAACTATAAAACGTCAAATATAGTGCAAACAAAATTGAAGAAATCGTACATTTCCTGGGAAAATGTGATTCGATAACATGTAGGAGCAATCGTAATTGCTGAAAAATTATTGACAGATCCTTCAATGCAACAATTGTTATAAGGACGAAGAATGGTCTTCACAATAGAAACAGCAAAAAAGTAATTTCAAAAATTTCAAATCTAACCGGAAGTTTCGAACGTTACTTTTTACGCTCAGTATATTCTGTGCTAGAGCCTTTCTGATAGTACTTATACTTAATATATCAATGTAGGTAGGAATTCTACTGAGTTACTATTTAAAATCTTTCTTATTCAGCTAAAATAGCTTGTATACTGAAAATAATAAACTTGAAAATCTAGGAAAATTTCGTATGATGAAGTAAATATTCAAGATATAATGAAATTAGCATAAATGCGTATTCTGCGTCTCTGGTCTTTGGCGCCTCGCAAACGACCATTTTTTTCAAAGTTTTTAATAATAGTTGTATTAAGTGATATTCTTGTAATCCTCCAAATTTGACTTAAGTACTTGCAGACGATCTAATTAAAGTATTGTCAATAATTATTCCGCAAAAACTTGTAACCTGGAGTATTATATTTCATGAATGTATACGAAACAATAAGTTTTCCAATTTACGGTGATTTGTCTGCAGGATTTCTACCCGAGTATTTCCTACAACTGAAGTGACAGATAATAAAAATTTGCAGGCAGTTTGCCGATTTCACTAAAACCGCAATTATACGAGTTACTTTTCGCAAGAATGTTTGACATTGTTAAAATATCAAATGTACATACATTTAATATCAACTGTACAATGTGACTTATAATATAATTATTAAAAAATTGCAACAATTTTACTAGAGATACATAGTATCGATTTGCAAGCTCAACTTATAATTGCAGGATGTTAAAAGATTAGTCAATTTTCCAGGTTTAATAAGGAATCGTTGATAAATTAATCACCGACGATGTTTGAGAACATATTTAAATTTGGTCCCTGAATAAATGTACATTATCTCACCAGTAGTACAATCGGGTAAATTTAGGTGTTTTCCAATTTATAAGAGTAAGATATAATTTATATCCTATATCTATAATATTAAAACATTAAATTTAACAATTCTGTGTTACGTTGATCTGTTCGGCAATGTCGAAATGGAAAACTGAAGCGCCGACTATGAAAGCCTTCCGACAGACAATCATAGACAACAATAGTTCATGTGTGAATAATGTTTTAACATCCCGAAGTAAATTACATGTGGGTTATAACAGGTAAAAACATCATATAATATGTTCATAATAAAATCCTAATAATTAAAACAACGTAAATTCATGCGTTTTACCAACATTGCTTCAATATGAAGGTTAAATCTTAACCGATTAAAACTATATCTTTAAATGTTATATGTCCGAAAATACGATATAAACAAAATCATATATACAGGATAAGTTTTTTCCATGACTAGTAGAGGGCTCTTGGAAACTACGGCAGATACGAAAAACGTCCAAACTCCCTAAAATTATAACTACAAGTTAAGTAGTCATTTGACATTGGTGTTTACAGTGATCTGATCGTGATTTGTTTTGTTCTAAATAACATTGAAATTGAAACAGATCGAAAAGTGTGTAAGTATGGTTTTATATTAAAAATGTCATCAACTCCATTAAATAATAAGTCTCAACTGTCATTCGACAACGAGTAATTTGACGTTTCGTAGCACCTTCATCGGTAGTTGAATTTGCGAATTTTATTTTTCTAAAATTTGACAGCTGTCAGGAGATGACTGACTGGTAAACTGATTTATGACAGATTTTTTAATGACTTGTAGTTCCGTCAATATTAATCTGACAAATTAAATTAAATAGTTATAGAAAATTGCATTCAAAAGAAAATGGCATCGGAAATTTCTACAAATTAACTGACATTTTTAAAAAAAGAAAATTGTTTCGGGTAGCGGATACAAGACTACAATTCTTTGTTCATTTAACCTTTTTTTTGTCTACTGTAGTTTCCGAGATCCCTGTACTAGTCATCGAAAAAAACGCACCCTGTATATGTATATATAATATATGAAAATTGGCGACATTCTTCTTCGAGAGATTGGTTTATCGGGACTGACAAGAAATGGAAAGCGAATTTTAATCGATCCTTCTGCGAATAATTAGCCCGTAGGTATAACATGCTTTGTATTCAGCTACCTGTAACTGTCGTGGATAGTAACAGTGTGTGCGTATGTGGCTTTATCAATTTATTAGTCATTTTCTTCAATCTTTTTAAGTAATTTTGTAAATATCACATTTTAAACATAGAAATAATACTTTTCATACTGTTTTACCAGTTGTATGCAACCCCCAGAGATATGCCGCCAATTTTAACTCGCCCATAACGTATACAACTTTATAAGACGGCGCTAAGTGTTACGTAATGTATATTCAATACATTACTAATTGTTAATCTGCAACGTGTCCCAATGATCAGAGCTAATACTTAATAAACACCTATAATAGACTCGCCTTCAACAAAGAAAAAATGTATAACTAAAGCCGCTTTCTTCGGGCATTAAAGACGTGAAAATGGCTGTAACTTTATTTAAAATGTGCTAGATTTCCCACTTTCTAACTTACATTATCCTTTTCATCAGAAGTCAAACTAGACTTTAATTCAACGCGGTGCCATTAGATTTATTCCTAGTTCCTTTATAATCTGAATCTTGACGTAATTTAAAAAACTAAACAAATTCGTTACTGGACATTTCAACTAAGTTAAACCATAGGATTGCTCTCCTTTCATTTGGCAAGAAAAAATCTATCACTTGGTTGTTGTGCAAATGCTTCGCTTTCTTATCTTCACTATTAAAAAATGTAGATGCAATTACATGTAGGATGTCTAATTTGCTACTCGTTATTTATTAGCGTCCACTACTGTTTACCCATTCGGTGAATATACCAGTTCGGTGAACTGACTTAGGAGCAGTTGATCATTTCAATATTGTAACCAAAACAATCTTTTACAATAGAGTAAACCTCTGTAGTGTTGTTAAATTCAAAGAAGTATCTTGAAGCAAGAATATACGATATTAAGACTGACCCAAATAGAAGTGTTGTTTCGAGGAACTGTGTAAGAATTAGCATATGAATGAATTCTAAGGACGGTCGTCCAGTTAGATAAGCGAGTCAGATTTGTCTTGTGTGCTTATATAGACAACTAGTAGACTCGAACTTTGCGCTTCTGTGCACATGCAAAAAAAATTGTAAAAATAATATCAATAAATTGCGATTCGTTTCGTTGCGCCCGCTATATTTTAGTGGACACATCTTACCATCTACGAAAAGAAAAACCTCTGTGCACTTTCAAATTCAATAAATTATTCCCATATTGGGCCGAGATTTTTAGCGCTTCTCTGGATGAACCAGAATAGGAAAATCAAAACCCATTAAATAACTAAATACTGACCATTTTCTATGATTTTATGGAAAACATAGCCAATATCGCCGCGCATATTTTCTGTGCATTAGTTTCATCGGGATACATTTGCATTGCTTGTATAACTTGTTCTTCCGGAAATATTGCTGCTAAATGATAGTGCAGTTTTCTTCGAGCATCTTCTTGCGATCCAATCGGATTCCATTGGCCAGGCCACACGTTCAGCTGAGAATCAGAACAACTGGACATGCGGTGCATATGGCCAACTGATGGTGTTTGCTGAAATGCATCAGAATAGTAAATTTTATACATCGAATCATACTGTTTGCGCCAAATAAACAAAAATTGCTCAAACCAGTGGCGTGTGTACCTATAAATAATATAAAATACGCCTATCAGTTTTTTTCTTAAAATTTTTGATTTCGTTGTTCATAATGGAAAAGAAAAAACTTTTTTTGGGCTCACTTGGCGAGTCGAAAAAATTATTGAACATTTTTGTTCGAAAATTTCTAGAAGCACTATCATTTATCAGTTACAAAAAAATAACAGTTATCAGTTGCAAATCGAATTTCAACTCTGTTTTTAAGTATTATTTTGAAATGGTCCCATGTTGAGAATTGCATTGACGATACCATAATTAGTATATTAAAGATCCCACTGTCATTTTCAATACCCAAAATGAGAATTTGGTGTACAGAGAATGTTTCAGTTTATGTATTAGACAACTTTCATATAGAAATTAATAATGTTAATGTTGATAACTTACTCCATGTTGTGGTCCGTGCAATCCCGACCATCCAGCAGCCTGAGTATTTTGGGCACTCCTGTAAGAATCTGGAGCACTCGCAATCCTAGTTACACCCTGGTGAACTTCCCACCCGGAAGAACCCAAGTATCCACCGGAAGTACCAACGGGGCCGGGACTTAATGGTGCGAAGCGTCTAGAAGCTAATCGAGGATCGGCTCCTGGGTTCAACGTTAATTGTCTGGCAAGTTTTCTGTGGAGGTTCTCGGAAGATGGCGTTTGGTAAGAAAAATTACTCATAGTGTCCTTTTCAGGAGTCGATTGGAATCCGAAATTGTCAGTTATAGGTTGATATTGGCCGGATTGGGTGATTACTCCTACGTTGTCTACGCTGCGGGACTTTGAAACTATTGTGTGTTGCGGTTCTTTAGGAGGTGGAACATTCGATCGCGTACGGCCTAGAGGATTCTTGCGAACATCGGAACCTAAACGATATCAAATACATTTTCATATTCAGTAGGGTGCCAATATTTTTTAAGTGTTTGTTCAATTTGGGAACCAGTTATTCGACTCCCAAGAAAGCAGGAAAATGTTTATTTCGGTATTTCGTTTTTGGGAAACTACCTATGAATAACCGTTGGAGTTTTGATGAATGGCCTGCAATTGCCCAACAACAATCTCGAAAAAGGTTCAAATCAAATCTTAAAAGGTTTGATCAAACTTGTAGCCTGAACCAAATGGAGAGATACGTTTTCAATAGAAAGCAATTGAACAATAATTGTCCAGAAAAGCGAATAAAGCAATCGACAGTTAGTACATGCAAGTGCAATAACTGTTATGTGATCAATCTAATGTCGGTCCAGATTGGGGGCTGCGGTTTTGTAAGTGCAAACAATCTACTAATCCAGTTGAAAATATAATAATGAATATTTCCTCGGGCGCGTCAACTTTAACATTAAATGAAAAAGCGATCGAAGAACAAGAGTATCGCCAACATTGCAACTACTGGGCTACAGAAAACCTTCAATAGATGAGGGTTTATGTGTAATATCTACAGAACATTAATCTACGTACCGGAATGGCAAGAATTAAAGCTTTTTCGAAGATAATCTACATTGTTTCAGCTAATTTAAGTGTTTACTGAAATATTTGTTCCTCTAGTGAGCAAGTCATATCCATCAGTTTCAACAAAATGAAGTTTTTACTGTAATATCAACCTAACTCACCATCTTTATTTTCTCTGGCTTGTAAATGGCGCTGTGCGTGTTCAGATAATCGCTCGGTAACGCTCTTATGTGGTAAGGGTCCCCGTTCCGGATGGTGATATTTACATTTGTTGCCATAAGTACATTTTTTGCCATACGGACATGGTGGTGGTGGTAAAGTTCCCGACACATCACCCTAAAAAGCAGAAATTTGCAATTTTTAACAATCAATCACCGCATTATGATTATTGCAAAATTACCTTTCTAGGCTGTCTGCGCAAAAAATTATCTAATGTTGGTCCAGCTCTGCCTAGCGGATCATCGGGAGGCATAAAATGGTCATTTACAAAAGAGTACATTAAAACTCTTTCCTCCACTACTTTCCTGAACTCCGTGCTTTCTTGGCAAAGATCCCTAATAAACAAGTCAAGGTTCGTCCCATGAAACGCAACAAAAGTTCAGATTCAAACCTGTAATTATCATTGCTCACAACAATTCCGTCAGTCTGCGATGCAAGCTTTAAAATATATCGGTCATCGTAGCAAACCATCCGTTTTCCACCAACTAGTCGCGAGGGTGTGAAAACCAACAGCCTGTCTCTTTCCAGTTCAGCCAAAATGTCTTGTTCTCTCACCGGGTTGTCCGGACGAGGGGCTTCTTTCCGCCATTTCGGCACGAATACTGTTATATCTTTATGTCCACGAACCTACAAAAATACAAAATATGTCATATACAAGCAAGGATGGATTTAACAGCGTAGCAAGCAGGTATTTAAATAAACCAAGTCGCGGCTAAAAGTGCTAACAAATGAAGCCAAATATATTTGGGTTTTTCTCTACGGGGTGATTCACCTCTCAATCGGATAAAAATTACTGTTACCATTAAATTGTTGACTAATAAAACATGGCAATGAAACAAGTCCTTTTTTCAGGAAAATATGCTATTTATGAATTATTGTTATTCAAATTAAAAATATCAGAGTGGTTCTGCTCTTGGTAGTCGGGAATAACAGACTACGGTCTCACTAGAGAACGTTTTGGACGGCCACAATACTCAACGACTCACAATCTTCAGGCGCGTTATGTTTTATTATGTTTATTGGTATCCGCTCCATTTTTCAGCATTAAAAAATAGATGGATAAACTTAAAAGGCGAAAACTTAGTTGGCATGAACGACCTACCTTAAACCAATCAACACATATCTTAATTCCGCGGCATGAAAAAATTTCCTTGTTACCATGGCTCATAGCAACATTACTACCATCTATAACGATGGGTCTTAACGTTGATGGGCCAGTTTCGAGAAGTTCAAACCTAAAAAAAAACAATTTCCTAGTGTACTAATATACCAAAAACTTCGAAAAAAGCAGCTTCATGTTTGAGTCGATTTTGTCACTCAAAAAAAAAGCTTGCAAATCTAAAACTTCCTGAAATCACGACTTTTTTGAGAAAACTGACCACATTTTCTTATCGATGGTTCACTTTCTGAAAAGGCCATTTAGTTCTCTCTGGAATGATGTAAGCATGAGCGTTCTTGCTCATTTTGCTTTCGAGAAATGAGCAATGACAATAATAAATAATCTAACTAATTCCAGGGCATTTAACACTCAAAGCTGTACCGGTTGAAACACACTTACCTATCTAACAGTCCTAACTCACTAACGAGACTTTCAGTTGGGCTGCTATCACAAGAGCCACCTTTTTGGGCACCTAATTTAATTAATTCCGCCAAAAGTTCGTTTTGTGTCGGAGACGAACCCAGCTTCTGCAGGGCCGCCTGCACGTGTTTCTCTGTGTAGCCCAATTTAAGAGCAAACTCCACTCTGCAAATATACAAAACGAATAAATGATAACCACCAATAAATATAGATTGTCCCACTGGGAACCACCGCGATCGATATATGGATATATCGTCACTATGTGAACGAGCTTTTACATAGCTTATATATCATGATATATAAGTTGTGTCTTTACCATACCTGGCGTTATAACCTGGAGCGGTTCCCTGTACTCCTTGCACATATTCGGCATATTCGGCAGCTAAAGTATCACTGGTAGTCCGTGAAACGTCCTGATGACTACCGCACAATTGTCCCTGGCTACCCTCGTAGGCTTCGCAATCCGAATCATAACTAGAATCCTCGCCGGTGGCGGAACCTTTCGAGATATTGCACCCATCCAGACAGATGTCGTCTATGTATTTCTGAAATACGAACATAATGATATTTAATCAAACAAATTAGGTACATTTTGCTCGAGATAATAAAAAGTCGGTATGAGAATCAAGGACCCGGACCGAAACGAAATAACTGTTCCGTTCCGGTTTCGGTCCAAGGCAAAATTTAAAATTTCGGTTCCGTTACGGTTCCGGTTTAGAAAATAATTTCCAATTCGGTTCCGTTCCGGTTCCGTTTTTTTTCTGTTTATTTCGGTTCCAAATTCTATATATAACAACGAACGAAGACAATGATACTGTAATTAGGAATCCCAATATCTTTTTCCTTGCTTGTTGTATTATACAAGATAGAAGATGCGCAAACGATCCACTGCTTCATACGGTACTTCGGCTGGTTGTATGATAGGGGGTAGGAGTGTAGGAGGACTAACAACCCCACACAAGGATTGAAATTCAGGTAACATTAAATGGAATAACATTGCAATAAAGACTCCCATATAAAAATTAATTTAATCGTTGTATTTTTGAAAAGTGATTTGTCAATGAATTTTCTGACTTTAGCGCTTTTCTTTCCTTTCCGTTTTCTAGAAAGATCATGAGAGATTAATGATTAAGAAAAAACTTATTGTTTCCAAAGTATTTCAATAGATCAAGCCGCATTTAAGATTTATGGAACATTTTAGGAACAAAGAAATACAAGCAAATTAAATTAATTAAATTAACACAAATAACTAGCTTACATTACAAAGATAACATAGTTCGTCTTCATAATAAACAATTCAAGGAGGTTACTTCATCTTTTAACGGTAATAAACTGCTTTAAACTGCCCTAATAATCACGACAAATCTATCTACTAATCTGAAGAATAAATGCATTATTTTCAGTCGTGATATACTAAAAGTTATCATCATCAGAATAGTACACACTAGTGGTGTGAGTTTTGATTACTTTTGAATACTCGTCACGAATTTCTCAGATTTTTTAAGTTAATTTTTTTCCTATTTTTTCCGTACTCCTAAGCCCAGACAAAACATCCCGAGGAATTACGCCAATTTTGAATCACTCTGTATAGTATAAGGTACAAAAGTATCGAACTCTTAATATCAACTTTTGAAATGTAATACACTGTCTGAATCAAAGCTCTTGTTCTTGGACAAAATTTACTAATAAGATAAGCAAAAAAATGAAGACTTGCGGCCCAGTGCATATATGTATTATTATATTTGATTTCATCGCCCTAAGCTAGATGGTCATTTTAAGGCAGACAGAAGTTTCTGCTAGGTTGAAGTATTTATCTGTTTCTATAAATACTATTATGTCTAGACAGTTTGAGCACGTTTAAAGCAAACTTTCACATACTTAAAAAGCTTGCCTACTCTTATAAGCAATTTAATTAATTCCGTGTGGCAGAAAAGTTTCCAACTACATAATTCGAAATTTCCAATTACGAAGTAGGATTCCAATAAACAATACCAAGAACAGCATAATGAAGAATATGTTAGTGAACTCTATTATAGATATTCTTGACTGCTACCAGTAAATACATATTTCCAAAAATTCCTACACACCTGTATTAATCGGTTATTGTGCGGGTTGTTGCGATAATTAATGATGATCATTGGGTAACGAGATTAGTGCTTTATTCGACCAACATTTGCTTGTAAATTGGAAGGAAATATAAAGTAATGATTTAATATAATTGGTTTCTGAACCTTTGCACAAACATACACACGTACAAGAAACGTAAAAATAATCCGAAATTGATGGAAAGTAACAGAGTCGTGTAAAACTAATGTGAATATAGTCCCTTATCCCCATCAAAATAAATGAGGCCAATTTTGAATCACCGCAACTTAAAATATTCGAGCTATTTAATTGAAATTGAGTTTTTAGTAAAAGCTAAACTAAACGATTGTAAGTAATAGCGATAATTTATACTACGCACACTTTGCAGTTTCTGAACAATTTATTAAAATCGACAAAAACCAGTTGTTTTATGTACTTAGTTATTCATATTCCTAACTATACCTCTATTCTAGTAGACTAATTACTTGCATTAAATACACTCGATTGCAAGTAGTTGAAAGTATTTATTTCTCTCAATTAACCTCGCCGAAAGTAAATCCGATACCCGGAACTGCAAAATATGTTCGAGATTTGTGAAATCGATTTACTTAAATACAAACAACGGAAAAATTATCGGAATATCAATTGCGCATTAAATCAATTAATAAGAATAGCGGTTTTGCTCGATCGGTTTGTATAAATATAAGAGGTATGCAGCAAAAAAATTAACTTTTCATTAGAATTAGTTCAAATAATTCCGACCTGAAAAAAACATTAATTTAAGTTTAAAACGTTTCAAAAATCGTTTTTTATCATTATTAAATGCTATTATGTACTTATTACTACGTAGTAAATTCGTATACTACTTTCGGCATATTTTAATCATATTTAGGCCCACAAAATCACTCGGGGTCCAAGCGATAGAAATGGTTCATATTTAACATACCTAATAGTTTAAATAACAGTTCCCGACATGTAACCTGTTAAAGCTCGTTCACACGGTGACATTAATGTCGTTACGTGAATTCCGCATCAATCTCATGTGACATTTCTTGAAGGTTCTCAATCTTTGGCGCGATATTTCCATGTGGTTTGATTTTAAATTAATAAATAATGTTCCCTTTTGATTTGATTACATTTCTGGAATACTACCAATCATACCCATGTCTATGGGATAAATCAATTGCCGATTAAAAGAATAGACAAAAACTTTCCCTTAGTAGAGTTGCTGATGCCCCTAGTTTGTTTCTACGCATAATCCACTCTCATCCATACTAGTTCTTTAAATTTTCGCCTCAATTTAGAAATAGTTACTTCTTCTAACACATCCGCTACTGCAGACAGGAGTTCCGTCATTTTGACAAGACTATGTCGCGACACAATGTGTTGGTGAGTGTGAGCGCCTAGTTCAATGACATGGAATGTCGAAAGCTGTCACGGAATTAAATGTCACGACATCGATGTCACCGTCTGAACAACCCTTTACCGCAGTAATAGTTACGGAAATAACTATGGTTATTTTTGTCACTGTAGTCGTTAAGTAAGTAAGTGCGTAACTCTAAACTCTGACCCATATTTTGTTTTTACTTTCAGAAAATAATCCTTTCAGTTTCTAGTTAATTTGGTTTAGTCAATATTTATTTCTTTAATAAACAAAATCATTATTTGTTATTATTACTACCATCACCATTACGAATTTTGAATACAAGTTTATAAAGTAACCAGTATCAATTGCCACTAGAAAGGATTCCTACATCAGATCCAAATATGAGAACCAAATAAGATCTAAGATCCAACGTAAATTTACAACTGTAAAGTTCTGTGATAAAACGATTGCGAGTTTACATGTACACATGCATGATATAACTTATCATTGATTTAGCCATTCAATTGAAAAACAGAATTTTTAAACATTGAATTTATAGTTTAATCAGTAAAAAGGTATTTTTTCATGTTTACTTTTAAATTCTACCTCTAACATTACTGGTGCTCACGTAATTTTATAAAGTATGTTTTATAAAGGCACTGTAATATATGCTATTAAGCCATATTTTCTTCTATTTCTTTGTATTTAAACAAATTCCGTTTCTATATTTTATTCATGAAAAACCACGACAACTAAACATCGAAGCGAACTTTTAATGACAAACAAAATTAAAAAAATTAAAAACCTCTAGGCAATATTCTTAGAGGCATAGAGGCACAAAACGAAGAAGAAATTTTTTTTCACACTTAAAAAGTATCCTACATATTTTACAAACATGAAAGTTATATTTTGTTTTAACGTCTGCAATTTTATTATTGCTGCATAGATGTAATAAATAAAATTGTTTCTTATACATTTTTTAATAGTTTGAAGCGCAATTAAGCATTTGAGTCAAACGCAAATATTATTTAGCGCACGTCGAACTCGTCGTTCTATTTACACAAATGATACCCGTGAAGTTGCTACTTGAATTCAATGAAATCATTGGCTGTTGCGTCAGAAAATATGTTTAAAACCTGAAATTTACCCAAATGGGGGACGGGGAACTAAAAACTTCAGCATAATATGATGGTCCTTGGTTTTGTACAAGAACATTACACATGCAGATTTAATGGAACCTGTAACGTGGATAAAAAGGATGTACTAACCTCGCCAAAAGTAACAGTCATATCCAGACAAATCGGGTCCAATAATTGTAAGCACATCTAATCCTGGGATTTCTATATTAACCAATGACATCAAGCATGTATTTTAAAACAATTGCCGACCGAAACAATCGTATTTCAATAACGACACATATAGCGCGATCACTTAAATAATTAAAATAAATAATAACTGTTCACATTAAACCAAAAATCTAAACAATACACAATGAATCGACCGGTATCTATTAGAGCTAATAATAATCGGCTTCTTGCAAAACGCGGATTGAGATCCGGTATCCTTCTCACTGAATGCCTGCAGTATAAGATAATTAGTAAGCACACCAATTATGACTTTAAATCACTGATTAACGTTTGTGGTTGGAATTAAATATGGTAATTTCAAGTAGGTAGTGGATGAACGTCACATATTTTATATTATCACAAAACACAAACGCGACGAACCGATCTACAAACTTGCAGCACGGAGAAACGTCGAATCTGTTAAAGAAACCACGAATAGTGGCGAAGAAAATGAAGATCCGGATAGCAAACCGGATGTAAAAGAGAAAGAGAAGCGCGTAGCCTTCTACAGGCCATTGAAATTGTGTAAATTTTCGGCGAGCGGACGGCACGGTGCTAAGCAAGGTGAACCAAACCGCGAGTTTCACTTCACTCGATAGCCGATATTCGACAACAAATGAATGAAAATATGAACCGGACCTGAGAGCGCTTCGATTGGTTACAGACAGTGCAATTTCGAACCGAAGACAATAATTATCATCGTTCTGCTGCGTATCCAACGATTTTAAGCAGTTAACACGTTACGATAAACCGACAAACAATAAAGCTTGAAAAATGAATATACATATAACAGAAACCTATGTTATACTTGTTTTGGATAATGATAACGATTAGTTTGCTTTGTACCTATAGTGACGTCTATACCATTCACATTACGTGAATTATGTGGATTTATGCGTAAAGCCCGTGTCGCATGCATCCGTTTGTACGATGATACGATGGTACGAAAGTGTTTCTATTGGTTGGAGATCTGTCAATTCGTCCGCCGTCGTACGAACTGACAGATCTCCAACCAATAGAAACACTTTCGTACCATCCTATCATCGTACAAACGGATGCACGGGACACGAGCTTAAAGCCCAAAACTCTACTCCCAAAAAAGTAGCAAATCACCTTAAAACGGAATATATTTAAGCAGCGCAGGAGAAGAATAAAACCGCATTCAATTGCGTATATTCATTAGGGCCACTCTTTTTACCACTGTTGAAAAAGCGTATTTACATTGATAAATCCTTATTTTTCCCTTAATTTAGAATCTCTTGATCAATATCTATCCGATTGTTTATCCATTTTTCAGAAAAGCCCGAGAATATTTCTATCGTAGTTACTTTATTGGCGGTCTTCCAAAAATCACGTACCGAAATTAACATCCGCAAACATCAAACTTATTTTCAATAATTTAGTTGGTATACCAAATATCAATAAGACGCACAATCTAATCCGAGTTCCAACGACTAAACGAAAATCAGAAATAATAACAATTACAACAATCGTTCTTCCAATTAGATAAAACGACATCAACGATAAAACAACATTTGAACGAAGATCCGGGATCCCACTTAAAATGAAAAATTCGTCGTTTACATTACGTCTATATCCGGGAGCAACATATATTGGAATCTAGACTGTTTGTATGCCAGCAGCGCTAGTAAAAATGGAGACAAACGTATCCATAATGCTAATAAAAATCGACATTTACTAATCTGATTAACACACATTTAAATATTCGGGACAAATAAAAATATTCTACAAAAACATAAGACATATTATAAAGAATTATCAGTTTCGTTGTGTGCTCAATTTACACCACTTAACACACAATTAAAATGAGCCTTACAATTCGATTCTGCAGTAATGTAGCTAATTAATTGTATTTTATTTTACCCCTTACCGGTGGGAGAGATGGACCAAATATTATTTAAATACTTTTTGCATTTGGCAACATCTCCGCCGGTTTAATAGAGAAATAATCAGGCAAACTGAAAGAATACCTACTACTTTTCCAAACAACCATCAATTTCAGTCGATATTTTTAAACCTAAAGCTCGTAAAGCCAGTGTCCCATGCATCCGTTTGTACGATGATGCGATGGTACGAAAGTGTTTCTATTGGTTGGAGATCTGTCAATTCGTACGACGGACGAATAATTTGAAAAAAGTGGTCCAACTATCCCTGCTTTACCCTACAGTTACTGAAGCCTTGATATTTAAGAAGCAACAGATATTTACGTAATGTTAATGAGGCAGATTACGTTGAAAAACATTGTTGCCATTCTTCTGATCTACTTTTTGGCAAATATCTCAGTTTTTGATCAGAATTATTTTTTTTACTATTTTCCTTGTACTCCCTAACCACCCCTAGAACACCGACGCCAATTTTGAATTACCCTGTATACATTTTAAAAGCTTTGAAAAAATAAGTCAATTTTGCTGCAACCAGTCCCGGCATCCTTTACTTCGAAAAACCTCTATTTTAAAGGAAGCCAGCATGATTTTGTAAAATTTGCAAGACTGAGCGGTCTTTCTTGCGTCAATCAAGTACGATAGTCAGGAGCAAAAATTACATGTTGTGTTACTTATATCGCTCGCTTGTGGCTATGTGCCTATATGTTGAGAAGTTCATATAATTGAGAAATAAATATACTATAGACGTATAAACGTTTTAACCTTGATAGAGATCTTAAATAACAAAGGGATAATAGGAGTCTTTACATAATGGGCCTATTTCGATGCGAATCTGAGACAAAATAATGGACTAGTACACACAGGTAGTTGGTTAAGTCCTTAAATAGTGTTTTGTCTGTCACCACAAATAAATGGTATTCAACATAGTAATACGCAAAAGGTGTATTAATTTCGTGGAATCATTTGAGGCAGCAAAAACCTTTAAATTTAGTACCTACTTGTCCTCATTTAGAAGTAGACATATATTTCTAGATCAGTTCTTTGACTTACCTGAATCCTAGTAATTAGATCGGCGCTTACGGACCTAGCAATATCTTCGCCACCAGATAATAGAACATTATAAACTACAATATTATCACTAGGCCTGTTTTTTTCTTTTAGCACGGCCGCAAAAAGCACAAGAATCCTCTCCAAGTTTTCAATGAGTAACGAAACGCACTTCGATTTAATTGTCACAGTCCCGATTGCGTTGCCTGACATTTTCGTAAATGCCCATTCTTACATTATGATAGCATTTACGAAAAAATTAAAATGTGTTATTAAATGGGCAAAACTGTGAAAGTTTATTTTGGATATATTTAATCATTTCCGTAATGATGACATTTTTACTATTGACAGATCACACAGCCATCATGCGGGTAACCAACGAACTAGTTGCATAATCAGAAGATTGTCTGCTGAAGAAATCTTGCTTGTTAGACAAAGCGCATTGTAGCATATTTCCATATATAACACCTTATCTAATTTTTATGTTTAGCAGTAGTGGCAACATGTATCAGACACAAATATGTGTGCAGTTAAATACACTATTTTTTTGTTTTATTAATACAAATTGTGCGATTAACCGCTGTCATAAAATGTCAACGCTGCTGGATACGAAAATACGAACCACAAGAAGAGGAACAATATTCGGCGTTAAATATATTTAAAATAATAAAATAGCTGTTATCAGTATTTGAAAATTATAATGCTTGACAAACAATGTATTTTTAATTATAATATAATTTTGTTAAAAATTATTTTCGCATCCTAACTTCATATTAAGTATACATATTGTAAAAAAACCTAACTACGACGTTCTTATAGGTGGCGAGACAAGGATTACTCCATCTCCACGAACAAAAAGCATAGGTATATTTCTTTTGGTGGACTTGTATACCTCTTCATATGTTTCCTCATCAATCTCCACGGTGGTGATTGTTTCTTCGACATCACTAAGAATCATGTTCATGTGTTGATCATAGGCCTGCAAAAACGGAGGCAGTTTGTATTAAACGGTAAATTCAATAAGCACCCAATGTACGCACGTAAACCTTCCAAAAGATAAATTTGTTCAGCAGTACCGACTAGAACTTGTCTTTACTCATGCATAAAATAATCAGTCAATAAGTCAACCGTTTACACACAGGGATCAGCTTAAGTTCATTTAACTGATAATAAGTACATACTTTTATTTCAGAACTTGAGTTATTTTAAAAAACAATTTTTATTTCCAAATATAGCAATTTATTTGGGTCACACAAATGCAGAGCTACTATTGAACTATCTGCATATTAAAGATTACTTATACTCCGTACGCTATAACTATGGTCGCACGTCATCAATCGTGTATCGGTCTTGTTGTCGTACCCGCCATAAATTATATATGTATATAAACATAAATACTCGAAGCAGTATTAAATTATCTCAATGCTGTCTCGCAGATGAACATAAATAATCACCATCGCTTAAAATTAGGTGGCTTTCTAAAGTTCTTTCGCATTTGATTATTGCTTGATGTTCTCCTATGCCCAAAACACAACAAAAAAGACTCGACTTATCACACAAATTTCATGGATAATTGTTTTATTCAAATTTTGCCAGTGATGACGTGCGACCAAAGTTATAGCGTACAGACTAYAGCTTAGGAAAATCCTTAGTTAGCTAATCTATGGGAAAATCTAAAAAGTATGAAACTCATGCAACGCTAAATGATTTATTTCTGTTTATATTTTCATTAATTTTATTAATCTCATTTGAATTTGTRGTGCAARAATTTAGAAGTTYRAAACGATAAAGAMCRCATACTACAAAATTGTTAAGTGTTTTCGAAATAATCGTCTGGCTAGMSCAAAATTTAATGTATATGTACGTGGTCATTTCTCAAAAATATCGAGCTTAAATAKGTTTTGTCAATTCAATCAAWTGAAGATTATTTACGCATCATTACGCATKTTGAATGAAAATTTATAAAATGAGTAACRGGTTAATTTTRTAACAGAATTTGAAAATTATTACCAGARTGGAACTGGAACGTTGAAACCTTTACAAAAAATAAAAGTTTAGCGTACAACTCTAGTTAGCTTAAAGGCAAAATCGGCACAGTTCATGTACAACTGCTTCCTCAGCGCCTGTGACCGAATTTTCAGCGCTTTTGGCTTCGCCCGCTCGATTATTCGGAATACGTCTAAGAAAAACGAGGATTTATGTAAGGTTTAATGTTTGCTGATTACGTGGTAGTTGCCGGCAGTTTAGTATTGATGCATTCAGGAATCGATAGAACAGGTTTGAATAATGCCCCTACTTAAAATACTCTATCCTAAACTCATCGTTTCAGAAATAGAAGGCGTTGCAGGAGGATTTTTTTCTCCCGCACAGCTTTCTTAAGAATATTTTATATTGCGAACTCACATGTAACCTGCCCTTTAGTTCTCGATCATTCCTCATTTTCACATAGATTTTCTCATCTAAACTTAGACGAACTAAATCAAGCGGTTCTTTCACTGTGATAGATGGAATCTAAAAATTGCATCTAATATAAGTATGCTGAATATAAATATTACCATCGGCAGCACTTACAACATCTAACTCATCGGCCATTTTATATGGATTGAAGACACTAGTATTTACTGTTAATATTAAAATTACAAATGCGAAAAATTTCAATTTTTGGCAACCGGTTTGTAGAGGTTATATTTTTTTCTCAGTTTGACAAGTGATTGGCTGGAGACTGTAGCGACCTCTATCCGCCACTTCACAAGCGACAGCTTCAACTAAGAAGAACTAATATATCTCACCCAGCACATCTATGGTCGCTTCGATACAAAATCGACATCCAATAAAAAATTACATTTCATTCCGGTGTTTCATTCCGGTGTCTACCGCATAGATAAACCGGATGAAACGCTGCTTCAACGCCCGCCTATGCTCTGATATCCGATGTTGCCGTTTTTAAGGGATATACCAATTTTGGCAGTAGGTAGTAGGCAACCCTACTACCATGGATACTATTAAGTATGATATTACAAGTTGTAATACTTATTGGAAGAATGCGACAAATCTGTATATAAAGTTATGCAAAAACCACAAAAATTGTTTGTCAAGAAGTTTGTATTATTTGTAACGAATGCAATCACATGAAATTAATGTGGTTGTTGGTTTTATAAGGAAAATCAACCAAAGTGCAAACAAATCCATATTTTAATAGCAAATTTAGATAGCCTCAGCAAAAAATCTGATTTCGAGAGAACCAATTCTTCCAGACACATGCGATGGATCTGAAGCCAAAGAAAAAATTTGTAAGCAATTTAATTATAGTATAAGGTATAATAATATAGTATAAGTACTGTATTAAGTATACTCTCTTATAGTGTAGTATTAAGTATACTATTATAGTAAAAGGAATATATGTAGATTTTATTATATTCTCCCCGATTTTAAATTCCTCGCATGCGTGGTATAGATAAAGAAAGGTAGTGTGGGTTTAAGCGTAGGCGGCAACGTGGGAGATCAGTGCGATTTAGGTCTCGTTTGATTGGCCTCAAACCAGACATATTGCGTCGTTGCCGGCTTGTAAACTTTAACTCATAGTCTTTTCTCATTTCCTTTATTGGCGGTAACAATTCAGAACCACACTCACGTAAAGTGCCGTTTTCGCCCTCATATCGAACAATATCTTTTATTTGAATAAAGGACATAACACGTATCATAAGTTCAGTATAATAAATAAAAATAACCAAAAATAAAAGGCGCCAACTTTATATTTGAAATTTGATGTCTGTGCYATTTTTTAAATTGTCKCGTTATGACGTTTYTAATTTTTCGAAAGCGTACTTTTGTAAGCATATACAAGTGAAACAATCAGTGTTGAAAATTGAAATTGCTGCTTTTACGGTATGGTGTTTGTATAATTTGCATATTTTGAATGACATTTGCGCTATTTAAAAATATCATGTTTTGCTTATGGCAACGTCGGCAAGCGCAGAAAAATAGCCCATTTGAACGACTTTGAGACTGAACTTGTAATAAATTTATAATTTACAACTTGTAAGTAAACTTTAAATTATGATCAATAGTTGTCTATAAACCTACGTAATTCATTTAAAAAACCTGATCRAAAAATGGCGGTTTTTTATTTATTCGAATGAAAAGGTTTTTAAACAATAACTTTAATAATAAAGTATTCATTATATTTGCTAATGCGGGAATTTAGACAACAACACCGCTTTCTGACGTCGATGGTTGATGATACAATGAATATTGTACATTGTATCATGTCGATGGTTGTACCTGCAGGCGTTGTTGCCACACACATTTGTGCAAAGAAGCAGTTATTTTTTTATTTTCAGCTTAGTAAATATGCGTTTTATCGGAAAGTATTTCGTCTTAACCACAAGGGAAATAGATATTAAGTTAATTTTCGTTCATATTTTCACATTATTGAATGTAATTGTAGCTTATCTAGAGTTTTGAATCGAAAAATTTGAATTATAGATTGAACGTCAAATGCCCTCTATGATTGCGCTCGAACAAGAATTCTTGGCAAAGCTAACCAACGAACGTGGAATGAATTACAACGGTAAATGGCGGACATGTTGTTAGCAGTGTTATCGTGCTGAAGACTTCGTGTGGTTTTCAGTTGTTTTCCAAAGATTTAGTTATCCGTAAGTACCCGTTTTCATTAAAATTTCGGGATTTTGCATGATTAGTGATAATACTGTTGGCTTGGCGGTTCGCGAACATGTCCAAGGGTAGGGAGCTTCGTCGCGGTGATTCGGACAATTTTGTGGAAGGGGTGCCCATGTGTGTTCATCCCCACAATCTTTAGGAAAGTGGTGGTGGATTTCCTCCACCATTTCCCAAAAGTGGGGCATCGGCATCGCCTCGGATTCATCTTGGGGATTCGGGGTTTTGATGTTTTTGAGTTTCCTGCGTAAATCGGGTGAACGACCCGTCGCCAAGCTCGCAGTTTTTTGTTTTGGCAGCCATTTTATTGCTAATTGCATATTACGTGAAAATATTTCCCCAAGTATCTCATTCTTAAATAAAACCTCTGCTAAGCACTTCATCATATGAGAATTTCTAATATTAAACTGGAGATTATCTTGGGTCGTTGTTGATCCCGACACTGCAACGGCACTTGGTGTGCAACTTTTATATTACCTTATACTTAAATTCTCTAACTATTAAACGTTTTTCGCTTGAACGGCCATGGACAGTTTAGATATAATGCAAAATTGCTCATGTATTTTTTACAAAAACTTGTTTGAATATTCTACGCATTGGATGAGCTCTACATAATAATAATAATATTGCTTTGCTTTATTTCAAATCATGG
>NW_026018165.1:15579194-15581471 GCF_020466585.1 Dendroctonus ponderosae | reverse complement strand
CACCCCTTAAAAGGAATGACGCCAATTTTGAATCAAGCTGTATAAGACACCATAAACCGTCATTATCTTAAGGTTCTTAAAGACCGATCTACAACTTTGCAAGTACCTCACTTTGCATAGGCGATTTCTTTTCTGAATGACAAAAATACGCTGGATCATACAGTCTTTCCCCCAAAATGTACCTTACTTATGTACTTACTAACAACCCTAATGCCATAACAAATGGGTTTTAGTTTTTTACTTAAATTATTTATATGGACTGACCAACCAAGATGTTCATTTATGTGAATGCCATATTTATTTGCTTTTTCTAAGAGCAGTTCTCTATGCAGACAATCATAGGCTTTAGACAAATCGAGGAGCATTCCTAGTGCTACTTCTCCAGTTTCCAGGTGCATTAGGATATGTTTCACAAACTCAAAGATGGCGGTTTGAGTTGATTTTCCTTTTAAAAAACCGTGTTGACAATTACTAAATATGTTACATTGAGTTAGGAAATTTACTAATCTGGTACTCATTGCCACCTCAAATATATACTCAATGATATTTCATAGGTACACATCCAAAGACATTTTCTGTTGTCTACCAATACCAAACTGTCCCAAATATCTAATTTGCTATATAGGAAGTCAGTGCATCCTTCGTTAGAATTTAAAACACATCGGTTTTGTTTGAAGAATTACTTTAAAATTACGAGTTAAAATACCCTGGCGGTTGAAAATAGTTGATCATGACCTAAATCTGCACTTAGCTTGATTAATGTCAATGAATTTTCTCAAAATGTAATGCCAAAAATGGTTTTTGCTATCTGAAGTGCAGTATGTGCTGCAATCCATCCAGCATATTTCATACATGACTAGACAGGGCCTGACGCAGCTTTCCAGTCAGGGCCAGCCATGATCACGGTTGGTCATAGAGGTGTGCTAAACGTTTATTTTTCTGGAACAGGTTACAAGGTTGCAGTTTCACTTTGGTATTAGGTTCCAAAATGCGGTTCCCAAAGTAACATGTTACTATTTAAATATTTCATTAAAAATTCGCAATGATCATGGTAGGAATATTGATGATAGATTATAATTTAGTTTATTAAAAAAATAACTCTTAGCATTGGTAAACTAAAAATATTATATTCTAAAAACAAAAACAAAACTTAGCTCATAAGTAACTACTTAAAGGACAAAAACTGATAATAAAATCGAGTTTAGACTGACAATAATTGACAATTCGAAAAAGTACGTTCCGAAATTCAACTAATCTTGTTGAATTTACCGTTTATCCTTGTCTATTTTATTGTCACTTTCTGTATAATTCCATGGTTACCGGAGTTTTTAATAATTACGAAGCAACAGTTATTTACGTAATGTTAAGTAGAAATATTAGATTGAAAAACATCTGTTTTCGTCTTTACTGTTTTTCTGTCCTTATAAAACACAGCCAGAGTACAGCCGAATTACGCCAATTTTGAATCATCCTGTCTGTATGTATAATTTACCGATGTTTGATATTTTCGGTACACCGTGTATACAGTTCTTTCTTTGTTACGATAAAATATGTAACCTAGATAACAAATATACAGCGACTGAAAACGATTTCAAGACGGAAAAATAACAGTTGTCTAATTTACGGACTTTCATACGTGGATTACACTGTATGAATATCTAAATCTCAGCGAAACCGTGTAAGTGACTAAGTATTTTAACAGTTCCCACTTCTTATCGACAAATGAAGTAAAAGTACATTTTCCACTAGCAAAACCTTGGATGTTATACAATAATATGCTAACCTTGAATGATCGTAGCACCTTGGTAGAACATACTTGTTACTCATAATTTGCTTTTATAGTTGTATAAATATTTGATTACAATCTCAGTAGCTGTACCAGATGAAGTATAGAAATAGTTGTTTGTTATTAGATGTAGAAATATGTCTTTGCCCATCGAGCAGACACTAGTCTGCCAATTAATACAGGGTGATTCAAAATTGGCGTCATTCCTTTTAAGGGGTGATAGAGGCTCCCTTGGGGACTACGAGAAAAATATTGAAAATTTTTTTTTTGAAAATTTCTAGAAGTTATTAACAGTTGAAGATCGAATTTCAACTTTGTTATTAAGCATTATGTTGGAATTGTTCCATGTTTCATTGGTAGCATATTCGAATACTTAAGCATTCAAAAAGAAAAATTACTACCTTTGTTTCAAATTACGAAAATTTTTCATATCAAAAAAGTTCTCTTCTACAATTTTTTGATGAAAAGGCATAGCGGCAATGATGTTTTTT
>NW_026018165.1:15562769-15578935 GCF_020466585.1 Dendroctonus ponderosae | reverse complement strand
TAACTGACACTTTCCCAAGCACCAAATAAATACCGAGGAAGGGCTACATTCCTACCACGTTTGTACGATACACACAGCACAAGGAGATACAAATGGAGCAAGAGTTAATTAACTGAATACGAGAGGCTGCTTAATAATAGTGGATAATAAGGAGATTACACAGGCACTAGCTTGTTTGGAGTTAACCATTCAAATGTTTGGTGTTGTATGGTTGATTTATAAACACCAATATTCGAGGTTATGAGAACAGGTTGACATTCCGAAATAGGTTCCGTCATTCAACGGCTCCTGTTGAATTTACCGTTTATCCTTGTCTATCTTATTGTCACTCTGTATGGTTATCGGAGTGTTAAATAATTACGAAGCAACAGGTATTTGCGCAATGTTAATTAGGCAGATTACCTTGAAAAACATTGCTGCCGTATTTCTGATATAGTTTTTTGCAAACTTCTCAGTTTTTAATAACAATTAATTTCTTTTTCCAATTTTGAATCACCCTGTATACATAAAAGTATTGTCAATTGATGATACCACAATTAGGCAAAGTTATCTGCCGGTTTCCAAAACTGAGCTTCTATGAATACACATTTGTCGGACATCTTTATTCTAACTTCAAGGTAAACGTTTTGGCTCGGGTCTAAACCATTTTTGTTTGGCACGTACCAGACCAGTATTGTAGTAGAAGTAGTTGATTAATTTCGTTCATTTAATAAACTATTATTCTATTAAATTGCATTGGAAAATATTTTTCACAAACATAATCCAATACAGTTACCATTGGCAAATTAAAGCATGAAATTATCTTTACAGGATGCGCAAAAAGTTTCATTTTTGTAAAGAAGAAATTTTAATAATTGAATTGATGAGGGGGAATTTGGCGAGTTTGATATCGATATACAGGGGTAAACAAATTAATAGCGGATTCCTGTAAAGAAATAAAATGATCTAGAACAACTTACCTTAGCAGAAAGGTGAACGGAAACTGAATTATAGGTAGTCGAAGCAATTTTTTCAATGTTATTTTTCAAATACAGCACGAAAAAATTGGTAACTTTTTCACTAAAACTTGGTATTCAGGAGTTTTTGCGGATGAAAAATTTGATTAGCAAATTAAGTTTTAAGATCATAGAGGGCGCCATCTGCACCAAATGATTCCCCTAAAAATCTTCTTACCTTTCTTCTGATATTGGCAAGTGACAACTGACATCCAAATATCTGTTTTCCCATATCTTCTAATGGAAAAAGACATACCTAGTTGTTGTCCCTAAGATCAACGGTTTTTGAGACCTATGCAATTATTAAAGTATTCGATGCGATACATTTAATCTTATTAGGTACGTACGAAAAAAAATACTTAGTGAACTGTGATGCTTTCTAATTAGTTTGACGCTTCACGGTAATGACATATTTTTCGATTTACACTATTAGAGAAATAAAAAAATTGGAAAATAGTGAACGTGTTCTACGCCGATTTCTCCACTACGTTCACATGTTATGTGAAAACAAATATACCCAGGTAGTAATGTCGGGCCTGAAAAAGGTGAAAGTACCTCTTTATGTAGGTAACTAGGTCTCGACGCGATTTCTCTTCTATAAAGTCTGCCATTTCTTTTGCTCATGGGAAATTAGAAAAAGACAGACGCATCGGTACCGAGGCCACGTGACCCGTTAGAAACCGCAGTACCGTACAGTGGCCCCTTCTTCAGAAGTCGATGGCTTGGGCAGTAGGTACCGTACGAGTGAGTTTTGCGTGGTGGTGCCGTTCTTGTATCGTGTCGATTCATCCCCTCTGTGTTCCGTGGGTGCAAGAGTGGAGCCAGTAGATGATAAGGGCAGGGGTTCCTCAAGGACATTGTGGACTTCTGAACTGACTTTTGGGGGATCCGGACGCCGGTACCACTATCGCGACAGGTGTACTGTTTCCTTCAGTTCTTTCAAAGTTGCTGATGGTTGATCGATAGCTTTTAATTATACGAGGTAATCAGACCTGGATGTTGTTTATCGATGTGTATTCCTACGTGCAATTTTTAGCAACATAACTGTTGCAATTGATTATTCGGTTCCGTATGATTACATTCTGCTGGTATTTACTGCGGAGGACTACGCAAATCATTTCTAGAGATTTAATAGAAATAATAGATACAAAACCGAAAATGTCAAGGATGCTCTTACATGGGAATATAGCAGTCGTGGTTATCATTATTGTCTATAAGCTGAAGTAGAACAGGGTTTTTGCAAGATAATTTTTATACTGATTTGCGCGAGCGATAAATAAATTGCAACACCATGATCATTTAATATCAATGCAATTACAGTCACTCTTATTAACTATGACATTCTAATACTTAGTGGAAGACTTAGAAATGTTCCTGTCGGTAACAAGTTAACTATAGCTGTCGCAAAAACAATGCTTTGTACTCGCGCTAGACAACCCGATTGAAACTTACTTACTTGGCCGGGGATCGAATCTGATGTATTTGGCATCACACCACTGTGACCAACAACAATGGTGAATATGGGCTAGAAGCATTTAAACTGTGGTGCTACCGCCAAATTCTAAAAATACTAAAAATAGTGGGCCTCGCATGCTACAAATGAGCATGGCTTCAGAATTATGGACACAGAACGACAACTGCTGATATAGGAGGAAAACGGAATACTTTGAACATATAATTAGAGGACCTAAATACCAGCTATTGCGTCTCATAATGCAAAAGTGAGTAAGGAAAAGTAGAAGGTAAAAAAATATCAGCCAAGAGATGAATTTCCAGGATTCGTAAACATGATGATAGCCAACGTCTGAAGACAGGCAAGGTATCTGGAGAAGAAGATACTCGAATGGGAATAAAGAAATCGCCCTTATTCAATGAATATGTAATAACCTTAAGCAGTGTCTAAATAAATGAAATAGTCCGAATGTTCCGAAACAAATTTGCCTCCTCTCGCTATGAGCGCATTTCCTTCTTTCATACATTTCGATACTAATTATTTTTTTTTAAATTGTCTCGTATTGCACTTGATTGTCCCTTTGATTTCAGTAAAATCCTGAAATTAATTTCTTTATCCTTTTCTTTGCTCGTTGCTGCCAGTTGCTGAGTCTCAAAAGCATGTCCCGTATTACGCCTCTCTTTATTATCGGTTAACTCCTATTTGCGTTTGTAGGGATGCGGCTCTTTCGAACAATTTGCCAGGAAACTCATATTTGTTGTTTCATTCTCTCTTTCGTTTTCATCTTCTCACCCGAGTCGCCGTAAATCAGAATACTACGTTCCGATAAGAACTGAATTAGATATCTTTTATATATAGTGCAAGTTTCTAGTTAGGGATAAATTCACTAAATCAAGAAGTTTTATTTTTTGGAAATATTCTTGGACACGTACATTACTATTTTAAATTACGATTTTTTAAATTAGAGATTTGCGCTTTTTACATTGGCAATCCGAATTTTTTGTGACTTTATGAAACTTTTATGGCTTATGGAACCTAACTTCGGGCCACCCTGTGTTCCGATCATACTTTATTTATTTATAAAGATATTTATGTTATTGTTACATTTAGAATTAATGTAGGTAGTAGAAAATTTACGGTTTTTGTTGAGGAAAAGCAAATTGATGCAAATATAATAAGAATCAGGTCTTTTCAGATCTTTATCTTCAGATCAGATTCTTTAGATGCAAATGTGCTGACAGTATCAGTGCATCATATATTATAGTTTAATATAATTTTGTTTCAACACACTACTTACACCTAATCAGAATTAACTTCAAAGGTTAATTCTGTCGTATTTATTTATTTATATAATTTTACATACAGACTGTTTGGTAAGTCAATGCATTTCTTGCAATAGATTTTAGTATACAAGTCATTTGGGATATGTTATATTCCGAGAGCGCATTGTTGTCGATCTACATGGCGCTAAATATCTCATTAAAAAAACAAAATTTGTAATCTATGAAGAAAGCTTGAATGACCGCTTTAATGAAATTTTACATACATTGCGGTCTACCAGCGGTGTATATTTTGTTTTTAGTCGAATCAGTGATACGTCGCTAATTTTTTTATGCAATATTTTTTGCAAAATACTGCTGAGAAAAATTTGCAAAGGAAAAACTTATTACTGCACACAGGTAGTGTTAGATCACCATCCGTTTTACCTCACTCTGTACCTTCAAATAAGGGTCATAAGAATATACTATAGTTAAGGAAATATTTCTTAAATCATTTGTACTAAAAGTACATGCAAAAAATGCATTGGCTTACCTAATACTTTATCTGTTCATATATTTTCTAATTCAATTTACATGATTGTTTTTTTTTTCAGATATTTTTCAAAATTGATTATTATAATATGAATTTTGCTTCCTTCGGGGTGCCGCTTACCGCGGCCCTGCCGGTTGCAACCCAGTTCTCTGCTGGAAAGATCACCCAAAGCGTCACCACGCCCAACGGCCAAGTGGTTGGTGTTCTCCAAGGTTTGTTCTTTACTGTGCCAACTATTGCATTTTTTTATAATAGCCTGCCAAATTTTGATTTTTTTAAAACGGAAGTAATAACAAAAGCTGCAATAGCTGGATTATTTTGCACATCAAAGTAGTGTTTAAGTCATTAAGAGAATATACTCCGTACACTATAACTATGGGCGCACGTCATCAATCGTCTGTCGAGCGTTTTTGCCATACCCGCAATAAATTATATATATAAACATAAATACTCGAAGCATTCTCAAATTATCTTAATGCTGTCTCGCTTTTGCTGATTATTCTTTACGGAATAATGGTTTATTTGAAAAGCACTAATATATCGTCAACGCAAAAGTCATGGACATGTGTTTTTAAAAAAAGTGCGAGTTCTGGCGATTGTATGAAAAGTTAGCAAAATTAAATTGCAAAGGGAATAAGTTTATATGATAAACTATACTCAAAGTTCGTCACATTTAGTAGGTTTACGTAATGCAGCAAGGTATTAAACAAATTGCTAATACACCCAAACTGATCTTTAAAATTGTAGGTGGAGAAAATGGTATTCATTACATTAGACCCCTGGACGCTAGTGCCTTTTCGCAAGCCCCTGGAAGCCCTAGCGGAGGGCAACAGGGGCAAACTGTGATTACTTTGCCGATAACTATGCCCGGATCAAAGCCAGGTGATCCCCAGCAAACAGTACAAATTCAGGTAAATGTGAACGTTCCAGAATATACTATGCGGTTACTTGCTAGAGAATTAACCAATTTGTTGTTAATGTAGTCAGTCTCGTGAAAGTAGAGTAGCCGAGTTTATTAACAAAGGAGTCTATTTAATATTTTACTTGATCACCAATCTGAACATCTAAGTCAAGTCAGGAAAATTTAATGGCTTTGTTTTTTGCTATTATCTTTACTTAAATTGGTATTATTGCCTTAATTGGGCAGATCCAGTACATCATACCTCACGTGAGCGTATTGTTACCAAGTTGGTTTGTGACAGTCGTTGCTCATTAATTATGGCTTAAAACTGTATTTATTTTTATTAAGGGTCTGGTAGCGTCCCCAAAATTTAATAAGTATGTTTGGATAGTAATAGTAATAATACATAGATGCTTAGTTTATAACTACATTTAACCACATATAACTCCCGAGCTAAGTTTCTTGAGAGAAACCCCTTTTTAAAAGATTTTAAGATTTATTACAGAATGTCAGAAAACTAAATCCTTATAGACTAAAAATGCTGAGTTATATCATCGCTGCAACTAAACAATTTTTCGCTGGTTCCTGGAGAACTGAACAGTAATTCTTGTAAACGAAAAGAGATCAGAATCATCAAGGCAACGCGCAACTAATCATGTTTTCCCTTGAAAAATGGTTACGGAAACTGCTGCAACTGGATAGAATGTTCGACGGTGCCGCACCGGTTCTGTATTGGTGCGAAGCGCAAACCACTGTTTCGGTCTTATCAGACGGTTCCAAAAACAACCAATTAAATCGGGCAGCTGTAACTACGGTTTCAGGTTACCGGTTACTATTATTTTTTATTATTTTCAGTAACTAGTTTCAGGTTACTGTTATTTTAGCGGTTACGTTAAATACCGACCATCCCTAAGCACTATACAGAGAGAGTCGGCGACGCTACACATAATGGATATTCTGCATCAAATTTTAAGTATTTTGAAATATATTTATATTTTTCATTTATATAAGAATACAATTTTGTTATGAAGTATAGTTGGACGAACTTCAAATTAGTCCTAATCATTCATTGTGGTTCAATAGCGTTAACAAATCCGTCCATATTCCATTATTCCAAAGGATGCGTACATATCATTTTTGCTGGAAATTACATTTTCCACAGAAAAGTTCTATTCTGAAAGTGGCAGTAATGAGAGCGAACTATCAACGTTGTAATCGCACTGATTTATTGTTCTTTGCTGAGATTAAACTCTTGTTTTTGTACCTCTTTCAAAGTAATCTAGTCTAGTATTTAATACTATAATCGGCTTGCTGCATTTATTCGGTGTGTACATTCGATTATGTGAATCATTGACTGGCCAATCGGAAGTTTATGGTTATTAGCAATACTTGCCATCACAATGAATAACTACGGATCAGTGTGAAAATTGTTGACACTGTTTATCAATAGCAGTAAGTATATATTGTTGGACGATAACTCAATAATGGTGATATCTGCAAAGCAATTTAACTTGAGCTACCCGAATTAATTGATTTTTTGTTCATGAAAACGCAATACAGGGATAAAGCGTATGATCTCGTTAGTTAATGCGTAAAGGGTTCATTCTATTTTACTCATAACCAAACGTCCGTTTTTAAATGTTTTTAAATAAACATCACACATTTATTTTTAATAAAAATAAAATTTTGCATAATTGCGATCATGTGTTTTAATCTTGATTGCATTCGTTTCAAACGGCGCAATCGTGGTTCACCGTGAATTTATTCTCACATTGCTGGGCGTTTTTCAACGATTATCAATTTTAACTAATTATTAATAAATCAAATTTTTCGTTCCAATTTCCGGAAACGAATCATCGTTAAGAATTACTCTTAATATTATTTTACGTAAAGTAATACTAAACACCTTGAATGTTCCTTTAGCCGACTCCTTATCACTAAAGAGTTATGTTGTCAACCCTTGCAACATAAAAATTTTTTTCCGTAGAAACTGTATTCGTTGTAGTTATATAACGTAAACCAATTATTATGTAATGTTTGTATTGTATGGTTAAATAATTAAATCGTATAGTGTGTACTAAAAATACTAGAAAGTTTGGAAAAATAGTTAATACGACTGATTCGACAACAAACAAAAACGTTGAAAAGCAAGACTAATTTTTTTAAGCAGAATTGCTTTTATCAGGTGGTGAATCCGCCCCAACCAAGTGGAGGCAGCAGCCCGAAGTATCAGTTGTCTCAAATTCCACTTCAAACTTTCACGCAGGGTGCCACCGTTCTTACTGTTGCCTACAACGGCAGTCAAGATGGCTTGCAGATTGTAAGTTAATTAGTGCTTTATCTGTTTATTTTGCTTGGTAATTATTAACAATGGTATGACTACCCAGTTAGATGGTCAAAATGGTTTAGAAGGAATGACGGTTGTTGCTGCATTGCAACCTCAAGATATTCAGCTGCTGCAAGCTCAGATTGAACAGCAGCAGAATCAACAGCAGCAGCTGCAGCAGCAGCAGCAACATCAACAACAGCAGCAACAACAGCAATCCCTTGAAATTAAAGATGAAAGTGAGAAGAATGAGGAACAGCAGGGTATGTCCGTTACTCTAATCAAAACAGGTAATTATAATTAGTAGTGTATTCTAGATTTGGATATTAATCATGTTTCTTTTATATATTAGAAATGCCTAAAGATTCAGACATGTCTCAACAAACGGAGCCAGAAGCTATTCACGTGCCTGCCCAGTATTTGCAAAGCATTGGTAGTTTACAAGAGTATTTACAAAAGGTAAGCATCGACTTATTACGTTCAGAAGTTTTCAAAATTAATTACTGGTTTTTAAAACAGAATTATCAGTCACATTGCTTAAAAAATTTGCACAGACCCTCTGCGTTAGAAAGCTGAAAACTTTATTTTAACTTATTTCTTTTCAATATGAATTTATTTTTCTAGATGTGTTTGTTATCTGGCCTAATTTTGTACCAAATTCATCAATGTGCTCTTTGCTTATACACTCCCTTGAACGATCTTGCACGTAGACCATCATTAAATCTAGAATGAATGTCTTGTGTGTTAAACAATGTTGGTGATTTTAATGGTGCTTGGTAAATCCAGTTTTGTGCACAAGTTTGTGAAAATCTATGAAACTACAAAAGCAACAAAGCACTCAGATTAATAGAATCAATTAATTTGCTAGTGGGACATTTTCGTTATTGAATTGGCGTATTTTGCAGATGCAAGCTCAATCGTTGCCTCTTACGTCGCTGCACCAATTTCTCAAATTTAATACAAGCCCAGATATAAAAAGAGAGCTAATCAATGAAGAAGGTGTTATTGAAGCAGTGAGCATTGCTACCCCTGATGATCAGGTAGGTCGAGTATAATGTACTTTATTTGTGTTCGCGATTCGCACTGTCTTTCACACCATCCTTTTGTTAACATCAAAAAGTACATTCTTCAAACTTTAGAGTTCGTTTTAAGACGATGTTTTGAAAGCGGCTAACAAAAATGTCAAGCCATAAATTCTAGTATATTTGTAGAAAGTATATCGAATTAAAAACAATCAGTTTTCAGTAAATAGAATATTTAAGAAAACATTATTTGTCATCATTGCATGTAACATTAAAATATGATATTTAAAAAGTTAATATGGAGAATTTATTCTGTTATTGCATATATTTTAAATATCCTCATTTGCTTTCTAGTGTAGTGTCTTGTGTTTGTTTTATTTATTTTAACCATTTTGGTATCTTCCAAAATTAGTTCAACTTGCAGGAGCATCTGATGATCAGCAATATTGAGACTGAGATGCCTGTAGAACAATCTCCCGAAGACCCGAATGACAAGGGCAAAAAGAAAAAGAAATACAAGAAAAAACCCCCCAAGCCAAAGAAGCCAAAACCAGGCCAGGTCAGTATATTTGGGTTCTTGAATTTGGAACGTTGATAGACAATGAAAAAATAAGAATTTCAATGCAAATGCATTTTTGCATACAAAAATGAAAGAACGTTGCGCGGAAATATGACATTGTCTGATCAACTAAGTATCCATCCTTAATAACCTGTATGTATTTGTATAATAATATATAATGTATTTCATAAATATGTAAACTTAATGTTATGTTATGTTAATGTTATGTTCTATACAATTTTGATTCAATTATCAGTGCAAATAATAATTTTTTTTATATTTAATTTCAGGTTCATATCGCTACAGCACTTGACGGTACAACATTGTTTTGTTGTCCCGAATGTCACATGGCTTATCCAGAGAAGGAGTTGCTGGAACAGCACTTAGTGAGTCACAAAATTGAGAGACGTTTTATTTGCGACATTTGCGGCGCAGGCTTGAAGAGAAAAGAACATTTAGAACGGCATAAATTAGGTCATAATCCTGAGCGGCCTTTCGTCTGTTCGGTGTGCATGAAAGGTAAGATTTTTTTGATAACTGTTTTATTTCATTTTAACCTAAGAAATGTACATGGTGTCCCATTTTCGGCATCCTAGCAAATAACACCTGCAGCCCACTGCGGCACTGAGGTATTGCACCACACACGTGAATGAACTGATACCATATTCTTTGCAGGATTTAAAAGAAAAGAACATTTGAACCTCCATTTTGTCATTCACTCAGGAGAAAAAACAGAAATATGCGGTGAATGTGGTAAAGGATTTTACAGAAAAGACCATCTACGTAAACATACCCGAAGTCATATCACTCGAAGAGCGAAAGTAAGTATTTTGCATTTTGTTGATGATATGGTGTTTCATGAGGACGGGGCATTATTTTAACCACGTATTCTTGGTCCGAAAATAACCCTAGTTTGGTGATACAGGGTGTTGAAATGTAATTTACAAAATGCGAAATTATAAATTTCTTGAAAACGCAGATATTTTCACAAAATTTAATCGAAAAATTGTCGAAGATTACTTTTTTAATATCGAAATTTTCGTAATTTAAAGTAAAGATCGTAATTTTTCTTTTCAGATGCTGAAGTATTTCAATAAGCTGCCAATTAAATACTCATTCTCGCAACATACTACAACTCTCGAATTTCTTTTAAATTAAATTTCAACTCGTTTCTATAACAAACGGGTTATTTTCGGACATAGAATAAGTGGTTAAAATAATGCCCCAACCTCATGAAACACCTTGTATGACAATTACTTATTTTACTAAACAATTTTCTAATTATTGAATATTTTTAGGAACAGGCGGAACGGGCACAAGCAATATTAAAGACAGGTGTTCCTGCCGAAGATGTTCAAAGAGATTTAGGATCGGGGTTAACCAATGGTACAGCTCAAGTTACCATACAGGTTTGTGCAGTTCCTTTTCTTAAATTGATCATTTTTCATTCACTACTGCTTTAAATTAGAGTTGCTATGAATGCGCCGACAAACATATTTTCCTGTACTCTCATTCCGTTCATTTCAATACGATATTGTTTTAAAGTAATGCAAAGGTCATTTGGCTTTTCGTTTCGCTAAACTTGGTAGAACCAGAATGGTTTCATTTGTGGAAATTCATGAGTTCAGATCATGTTATTGATTCTTATCAATGACAATATTTTACTGTTATTATTAAGATGTTAAGAAGATGTTAATGACGTAGGTATCAAGTTCTGAAGATCTGATAGTGTCAATTTCTAAATTTTTTTGTCGCCGTGGACCTCCATAATTAAAAAATAATGAATAAATAAACATTGAACTCAATATGTTTAGATCAGATAAATAAGTTAGATTAAGTCACGTTTGTACATATATATTTCGCGCGCGCATGTTTTACAAAGAATACACCGACTGTTTACCCAGATTAATTTTTTATGCTGGTCCAAGTTAGATCGATCAAACTATAGTTTTGGTCTCTTATAGGGTCCAAATGGTCAAATTCAGATTCCCGTGCAAATTCAGGTACCTCAGCACACGATTCAAATCAGCAATAGTGAAGACGATGGGAACCAAGCAAGCACCGTAGTGCTGCCTGCTGCCAATGAGAGTATGGGTATGTTGCCGAATTAGCTTGCTTCATTTTAAACTAATCGGTAGAATGTTATCCATTCATTTGATCTAAGTTTTGGAAAAAATAACGTGTTATACTGGATCCTCTTTATGATAATTAGCTGAAACCTGTATTTTGCTAATTGCATTTGACATTATTTTATGACGCACAATGGGCTCTCTGCAGATTTTTATTTTTTTGCCAATTCAGTTCGTTCATGGCCAACTAACCGTTCTTCAATTTTTTTTTTGTTTTTAAGTTACTTACAACAATTTAAATTTTAATTTAGCGCGCTCTTGCTGGCGCCAGTTAGCTAGCCAGGTCTTAATCCCGTATCCCATGCATCCATTTATACGATGGTACGATGATACGAAAGTGTTTGTATTGGTTCGTACGACGGCGGACGAATTGTCGGATCTCTAGTCAATAGAAACACTTTCGAGTCATCGTACCATCGTATAAACGGATGCATGGGACACAGGCTTTACTGGACGGCTGACGTCACAACAGCCGGTTTTTTAGCCCATTAAATGGCAAAATATTTTTTTCGGGGATTCCTTCTGTTTGTTTATTTATATGCAACAAGCTTGAATTCTAGTATGTTTTCAATGAAAAATAAATTTTATGTTAAGGGCCTATTGTAAATTCTGCTGGCTTAGGCTATACATTCATGCTGAAGGAGTTTTAGTAAAAGTGCTTGCAAACTTTACCGCCTTTATCAGAGGCATGTATAACTAAGTTTTTATAGTACATCAGTAGACAGTGCAATTTGTCATTCACTCAGTAAGCAGAGTATCCAGTAATCACTGGATGACTGAGACCTTCTGTCAACAGTTATTCAGTTTATATTCTTTTCCAAATTCGGACGAAATGCCGTATACAATGTAAATAGATATATAAGTATAATATTTATTGACTTTTTATACATATATATTAGAAAATTATAGTATATATGTGTTGAACGATAAAAATGTAACAATCTCCTAAAGTTATTTGTTTTGTAGTTATAAATTGCTTAATCTTGTTCGCAAATCGGCAATTAAATTTATAACAGCAGTATTCGATCGTACATCTGGAAAATATTACAAGTTAAGATTCAATTTTTGAATTTATAAGTTACAAATTTTAATTAATGTTTAATCATTTATTGTTAATGTTTATTGGCATCTGCTAATATTTTTTATCGACCACCATGTATATATTATAAATGTGTAAATACATTATATTATTTAAAGAAATATTAACTTAACATTAATTTGTTAACACTAATTCAAAGGGGTCCGATGCCTGAGATTTTTTTCGATTTTGAAATTTCAGTTTAACTTATCAAAAAACAACTCTCGATAGGTTTCTCGCTTGTTAGTCCTTCTACTTCACGGGCGCCTTTGATAATTTTGAGAGTTGGCATATCTTTAAAACTGGATGCAGGATTTTCGATTTGTTTTACAATTTGAGACCACTATTTGTGCAAGCAAAAATAATACTGAATATCTATTTTTAAAAGTATGCCAAAAACGATTACATATTCTATTTTTGAGATAAAACTTTTGTAGCATAAATAATCTTCCGTTCATTACAAATTTAATATATTTAGTTTCCAATTATAACATCCAGAAATGTCGAACATTAAAGTTTTGACGCTATACATAAAGATCGTTATATATTATCGTATATTGAATGACCATTTCAATTGGCTCATAAGATCTTTCATGAAAGAAGTAATAATTGTGATACGAAGAATCCCAAATACTACTTATTTTTCATTTGGTTCCATTTTTCATTACATTTTAGACATATATGCTTTAAAACTTTTATTTGTTGCGACTTTGGTAGATAGATAAACGGATTTTCCGTCATATCAAATACAATGACAGTTTTAGTATTTTAAACATATTTTGTCAATACATGCAATAGTAAATTGTTAAAAACGCAAGAATATTTTTGTCAGCTTTTACAAAATTCTATATTTTGCACGAAATTTTGTACATGTAGCGCCCCGTACATCAGTTTTTATTTTTAGTATTGCGAGCATCTGTTTCAATTCAATGAGCTTTTAACCAATTATTAATTTTGATGGCCAATTTATGTTTCAGATTATAATATGTTTTCATTTTAAATAGTTAACGTCGGTGTATCTGCGCAGCAATATGTACTGAACAACTAAATACGTTGACGGGGCTAAATTCTAATTATGTTTTGTAACTGTTTATCATAACGCAACTTTAATTAGTATGGATGACTATTTAAGAACGTTAAGTAGGTATCCTAAGATATTTGATTTTGTTTTGTAACAATAATTTTTATAATTGTAGAAAATCTGGCGATAGCATAATTTAAGTTTTTTACGGTGTCTAAACAGTAAGGATTCTTTGGGAAAATATATGTTATAAATATTATTGTAGTTTTTAGTCGCAGTATACATGATTTTGCCCCCTATGCGAATAGCGTGTCCTATTTCGTCTAACTTTGAGTAAACAATGACATAATAAAATATTAATAGTTCAAAGCTGCAAAAAAAATGTTTAAAAAATCAACAAGTAGGTACATGGAAACAAAAAATAAGTGGGCTAATACATTTAAAGAAATCCACAAAAAGCCCTATCAAATCAAATAATCATCAAGTATCAAAGAAGAACTACAATCCAGATCGCTGAAATTCTCTATAACTCAGATTTCTTCTCAAAAATACTCAATGCCATTTATTGGCTTAAATTTAGAACAGACGCAAGTCCGGTTATAATCTTGATCTGGATCAATTATAGCCTGAAAGGTGCTGGAGAGCAAAAAAAGGGAATAGTTGGACGGATCCTGACCGCTGCAAATCCTTTGCCCGAATGTTTGTAAAAAGTCACTTTATTAGTGTGTAAAATTTGGAAAAATTGCGCGAATCCTAAATTAGGACGCCTCTTAAGCCGCTATCCGCTATACTACCACACAGTAATAAAATATATATTCATCTACCTTGAGGCACTTTAGTAGTGTGTAGTAGTGGTATTATTAAATTTCGAAACATCAAAAATTTAAATTTACCGTAAAAAATCCCAGCCCCTGAAAATCCCTCTCACGAATCGTTTAGCAAAAAAGAGTTTGTTGAAATTTTACACATTATTATATAATGCATACTTATGCATTATGTATATATATACATATACATGAATGCTAGCTAAAGAAAAAAAGAATTGTAAAAACACATCGCAAAATCTAAATGGGTTGGCCAGGATCACTCACGGTAAAAGTAATGCCAAACTTGCCGAAAGCTGCATTATACGACCCGGAAAAAAAGAAGAATGTGTATTATTACATAAACTTAGTCGAAAACCCAGTGATTTGATTGGAAAGAAAAATAAATAGGAAACTGAATAAAACTTTAAATGTTTCTCCAAAACTCAACACAGTTCAAGTTAAGGGTTTATAGTTTAATAATCCTTCTTACGTGCTTTTGGCAAACTTGTGTCCCATTCTTCATTGTCTGGATATACAATAAACTTCAAAAAGCATACACACAAGCACAAATCCACACTAAGTTGAAAATAAAAGTAGATTACACTCAGCAATTAACAAATAAGATGGTCGACCGTTCGTGCCTAAATAGCACTAATTTGGTACTTTTATCCCATTTATGAGCAAAGAACCGACGACCAATTTAGTCCCTTGCCCATAATAGACTGACTAAATGTACAGCTTGCCAATAAAACCCGTGCGAAATTAAGGTGTTTATCACATTAAAAAACGCACCAAGCTACAGAGCTCACAATCGTTTGCTAGGTGGCCCTTTGGGTGACTCATATGCTGTTCGATTTAAGTTTTTTTCTTATTGACGATTTTCTAGAAATTTACAGTCCGCCATCGTATTGGTTTGAATATTTTGCGTAAACAAAGTTGCTTCTCGGATAAAGATAAACAAACATCGCCGTTCATGGGGCGACTTTTGAATGCTAAATTAAATACCCGCTCTCCGATCAATCCTTTGCTCAATTGTCATAAAACGTGAGAACCTTTTTAGCTTGAGCTATTGTGAGAGGCTACACAATTTTTAGCAGAGCCACCAGAATCAAAGCAAACCGTTCGCAAAATATGCCATGATGAACATTAGCACTTTTAATCAACTGCACTTCTTCCTTTAAAAATTCATAACTTGCCATTTATAGCAAAGCAAGCAATTTGAAACTTTCACACCCTATAGATGATTAATGAGGTTGACTACGCTTAAATTTCCATTTCAATCGCACTAAAGTCTGATGTTTGCCAACGGTTTGAAGAATTTAATGGGTCAAAAATTCGCATTGAAGATGTGATCGCAGCAGAACACCCCTATTTTACATAGAAAAGCAGTCTACTGTGGCAAATTTGACTAGTTAAAATTGAGCAAAAAAGACTTAAAACTCGAACTGTTCTTATTGAAAATGTGTATAAGAACCGCTTAATTTCGTGTTTAATTCACGTAAAGAAAAAGTAATTTTCTGGGTTTGGAACCTCTGGATTGCGATAATAAAAAGTGACTTCCTCTGTAGATTATCCGCTTAATAACACTTTTTTCTTAGCGACGTTACTTCCGAAAACGTTTTTTCGACGTTGGAAAGTTCACCATTCAATTATTTCAGTTTTTGAGCCCTTTGAACTCAATATTTTGTGTAAAACGCATAATTTATGAATGCTTCTTTGGGCGCAGCATTACGAGCTACGGAATACGTAACTTGATAATGACAAGATTTTGGTTTTGGATTGATTTTGTGCTCTATTTTCCTGAAATTTTTACATTGATAAAATATTTACGTAAACAGTTACTTCTGTGTAGGGATGGGACATCGATAATATTGATATTAAGGAAACATCGATGTTCTGATAGTTTGCCGTTGCATACAAATTTCCAATTGATTAACTTAAATTAAAATAATTTTATTTTACTACCACTGTGATATTAAATAATAGTCTAAATTGTTTCAACTTATAGTTACCACATTTTTCGGGCAACTGTCTGCAAAAAGAAGCTTCGGGTGCAGCTGAAAA
>NW_026018165.1:15559943-15562212 GCF_020466585.1 Dendroctonus ponderosae | reverse complement strand
AGCAAAAACGGGACGGAAAACATGAAATTTTGGCATAATCTTGCGCCACCCTTGCACAAAACGACGATAATTTTTCTAATTTCATACACAACAGAAGACTGTATTTTTTTTACTTAACCCCCCCACCTGAATTTAAAGCTGTTAGTATCAACATCAAATGTTTTCATTTCAGTATCGATGTCCCAAACATAGAGAAAGTAAAATAAGTATAAGCATAATAATATTTTACTTACTCTATAGTCCCAAATTTCCAACATCGATGGTAAAAATATCGAACACCGAACGAATTACATCGATGTTTTTCTCCCATTCCTACTTCCGTGTGACTTAGTTACATAATATTTATGTGTGTTATATATAGGGTGGTTTTTTAGTGCGATAGAGTCCATTATTTCCGTTAGTGCTGATCTTTCGAAAAATGGTTTCATATAAAAGTTGTTGACGCAGTAAGTGCGCACATTTTAAAAATATCTTAAATCATTAAAAATATTATTTTTTTAAATAGAACTACCCATTTTTCATTAGCTCATGGCATGCAGCTTGAAATGCTGCATATGGACCGTAAATTGTTTTTTTCTCTGACTTGCGACGTTGGCAGATTATCGCCATTGTAGTAAAATTTTTCTTAAAAACATGGTATGTAAAAATTCATTGTAGAAGCAAAAAAAGGCAGTTAATAATACAAAACAATACGTCTTTCCAATCACCACAGATCCGTTAAGAGTTCTTTTGAACGAAAATATCAATACATTGTACAGGGTGTTAGCAATGTGGACTTTGCATTTACACTTTAAGCTGTGAAATCAACCGTTTTCAAATTATAAATTATTTTATTTAAAAATTTCTAAAAGTTGTTAAATTTTGTAAGGTGGTATGGAATTCATTAAATAAATGTCACAGAGCACATGCCATAGAGCGAGACCATAGATAAAGGCTGACATAGACAAGACAAGACAGCTGCAAAAATTCATTTCCGTTTCAAGCGGCATGTAGTAGTTTCAGAGTCATTCGGTAGAGTCAGGTTGCCAGGTCTACCGTTTTTACGGTAAATACTTTCAATATAATTATTGTTTATAAAACTATTTATATTGGCTAATGCAAATAATTTACTTAGAAAAAAAATTAATAACAGACAAGGAACAGGTGGATAATATTGTTGAGGTTCAAACTTTAAGAAAAATTAAGGTTTGCGCTACTGTAGGCAATAAAATTCTTTCAACTGTAATAACTTTACGTGAAAGCAACTTATGTTATGTATCTAGTACACTATTGAAATAAATAATGAAGAAAATCGAAAATATTGATCAAATCGTGAATCAGAGAGAATTTTCAGTTTTTTCCAATTTTCATAATTAAAATTACCACTGATAAACTTTTGAAATCCAAAAAAAGATCCTAGAAGACAATTGCTCGTGGATGTAGTTTTTTCCATAAAATATATAAAAATAAAAATTAACGGACATTTATCAATCAAAAATAAACTATTTATTTATGGCAACGCTGTGTGTACTCTATACTCTATATTTTAGTCAGTCACATGTCTTTATCTATGGTCTGTAACCAGTACTGGTCAGTACACGTGAGAAAAGTGGTGTTTGTGAACTGCAACAATTGTAGCCTTTTTCTAGGACTCGAGTCTCTATATTCAATTTTTGAGGTCGTGTGATCTTTCCAGAGTAATGGAAGATATTGACGATAGAATCGCGATTAGCCGTTCTCTTAAATTGTACAATTTGTGCTTAAATTCGATAGTTGAGTCTATTAGATACGCTCATTTTTACAAATCTTGGCCAAAGGCCGATATTGTTTCTCTGCCTTCTACGGTGCTAGTTGATTTGTACGAAAAGGTAAGTATTGTACATGAGGCCTGGGTGATGGTGCATCTATGCTCTATGCACTCTATGTCTAAGCAAAATGTCTGTCAAGCAGAGGGCGATGAAAAATGGCTGCATTTAGAACTACTTCTTGCCACTATAATTAAAGCGTACTCACATTGTAGTTTATTTTCAAATCAAATTCATTCCTGGCTTTCAGTCATTTATTGTCTCTATTTATCAATCAAAATACGTTTCGGTGTATTTTTCCACCATCATCAGTTTTTCTAAAATAACAGATACAAAAATTTCACTAATTTAAAAAACAACCACAGTTCGGCAACAGCCTCATCATATCAGACATTAAAATACATCACAATTGCAATACTTTAAAACATTCTAAAATTAATTAGGCCTAACAGGTGATTAGTCAGGACAATCAAATTTGGAAAGAC
>NW_026018165.1:15540778-15558944 GCF_020466585.1 Dendroctonus ponderosae | reverse complement strand
ATCAATCTGTAATAAAAGACGTGAGGAAATTCTGTCTTTTTTAAAGACAAAAATTTTTGAGGCGAAATACCCAAAAAGAAGTTTGTAAAAAATTATCCTTATTTGTAAAAGAACCAAATGCGACACATTGGTGTTTCATTTAAAAAAACTTAAGTTTGATATGCCCTTAATTTTTCGGAACACCCAGTGCAAAACAAATAGTTCTCAATGTTAATGCCAATATTGCATAAAAAATCATATAAAATTCCAGTCCAGCTGGCCACTATTACAATTTCTTTTTGTTGTCAAAGCCATGCTCACACACACACACATTTCAAACACTTGAAAAATTACTTATTACCAAGAAACCAAAGCCTTGGCCTCATTTTACTCGGTTGGGTCTCAATGGGGATTTGAATGTGAAATTTAATTTTTGCAGATGTTCGAAGTGAATCGCAAGAAAGTAATATGTAAAATAGAACCGAAATGGTTCGATCTGTCTACATTCGATTTGCTGCTACAAGTGAAAACTAAACGACTGTTTCTTATCAAATGTAACCAGCGGCTATTGAACGCTGGTTACGAGATCCAGCAACAACATCTGGATACTTTTTGGCAATCTATTATCTATTACGCATTTCAAGACATGTCTGTTTCTTCTCGCACAAGATGTTTTCCTGAGAGATGGGCTGAATTAATTAATGTCGGGCTAAGAATGGCAGATTTTCTGAACGATGGAGGATGGTTCGATTACAGTACAGTCTTTTTAAGTTTGACTGAAAATTTGTTTAAATATATGGAGCTGCCTGAGCGTATGCCCAAGCTGTTGCAATTATATGCATTGTAAGTTCAAAGTTGATTATACGACTGCTAAAATGAGTGATTTATAAATCAATTGTTTGCAGGCAATTATATGCAACGTCAAGTTTTTGCAATTTTGTAAAGGCGACAGAAACGTACGAGAAAATATCTCAAATTATTACCAAATGTAAAAAATTAAAGCTATTCAAAGAACTTGCTGATGTTTACTGCAGTATGTCGATTTTTCACTTCGTCCAGAATAGATATGAAGAGGTAAGATCATGTTAAGTTATTACTCTTTAAATAATGTTACCGTTTTCATTCAACAATAGTCCCTTGAAAACCTAAGATGTCTAATTTATTTTTCACCAACTGACTTCTCCATGGGTCATTGATAGATTTATGATTGGTTTGATAGTTTCGTTTAGTACTAACAAGATGATTTTGCTTCTTTACGTATCAATAATTGTTTACTTGATTTGAGTTATTATTGTTTCAGGCTTATTCAAGTGCTCGAGATGCACTTAATTTATTATCATCCGGCTTGAGCAAAAAGTAAGTTGTAATATTTTTTGTACAACTTTGATACATCGCATCAGCATTTCTTATTAAATTCAAATTTATTTTGAGGGCTACTGATCGGTACATATAAATGTTTCTTGGCAAATATGTGAGGCAGTAGGTAAAATAATCAAATCGCCTATATATACAATTCTTTTATTTTTGGCATCAAAACAACTTCCTGATTAGTTTAAAGTTTTATGGGAACCTTTTATATACGATGTTTCTCATCATATTATTTTATTTTATATTCTAGGAGTATCCTCAACATTTTAAGACACACGTCCAAAATTTGCGTACAAAAAAGATGTTCTTCACAAGCATGGTTATTAATCACGCAAGCACTGGCTCTGGGACAATCCATCCCTTCATTGCCGATGTTTTCTGATATTTTAATGGACTCTGGATATTATTGGTTGAACTCAGATGATGTAGACCGGGGCGTGACTTTTTATAGGAGGGCCCTAAATCTCCGTCTTCAGGTTTATCGAAGCAATAATATTAATATTGCTATTTCCAACGAACATCTCGCTTATGCATTGTATTTGCAAAAGTACACTTCTGGTGACTTTTCCGAGGCAGAGTAAGTGATTTATTGTATTATTTTTCAAATATACCTGTTGTGAACTATTAAGATTCACTTTGAAAATTATTTTCAGGAAATTTTCCAAATCAGCTTTTGACGACATGAAGTCAATTCTTCCGGAAAATCATTATTTTCAATCTTCCGTTAAGCGAGTGAGAGCCTTAATTCTTGAAGAAATTGCTATAGAGTCAGAATCAGATGTCAAAAGGAATAAACTCTTAAGTATAGCCGATGATCTTCATAAGAGTGCTTTAAAAATAAACATTAAACTTGTGGGAATGAAAAATCTTCAAACTGCCAAACACTATGGGAATTTAGGAAGGTATGGCTTATAATGTGGTAATAATGAAAATTAAATGTAAGTGAAATTGGGGAACCTTTTTGCCAAAATCCCTAAACAACTTTGCTCAAGTTCAAGTAAATGTTCCAATTTGAACTTGTATATTGTTTAATAGAACCGATTATTTTTCAATTGCCAATGAAGCACAAGTGCAGATGTACCAATATCATTATTTGCTAGTACAATTTTTCTATTAATTCATTCTGTTTTTATTTTTCAGATTATACCAAAGCATGGGAAAATTTGAAATAGCCGAGCAATTCCAACTGAAAGCCATTGCCATCAAAGAAGAACTCCTTGGTCCGACTAACTACGAAGTTGGTCTAAGCGTAGGCCATTTAGCATCGCTTTACACCTATCATATGAAAGAATACAAAAAAGCTGAAAAACTATACCTCCGTTCAATTGCCATAAATATCAGACTTTTCGGTAAGACTTACTCAAGTTTAGGGTACGATTACAAGGGCTTGATCCAAGTCTACAAAAACACATACAATGTGGAATATGAAATGTTTTACCATGAGAAATTGAGAGAGTGGGAACTCGCGAGAAGCAATATAGAAATAAAATTTTGCAAACTGGAAATTATGAGTCCAGATAGAATTATTCGCAGTTTTGCTGAAAACAGAGATAACGAACTCTCAGGAAAAGCGGAAACAGCAAATTGAGCAGATTTGTATCAAAAAGCTCTAGATAAACGTGCCTTGTGATTGTAGAGATAACTATCGTTAGTAATAATTTAATTGAGAGTACTGATATGTCATAACGGGTAAAGAAAAAAGTAGATTTAGAACGTCAAATTTTATGAATTTGAGGTAGATTGTGCCAGTTTATCTGCAACAGGTTGTTCCTAAGCCACATCACGTTTTTATTTTAGTTTATGAACTTATATATATTAATCTCGCTATTTTAAATTTGCATACTGTTCTACTAGCATATTTTCGAACACAAAGTAACGAAAGATGGTTGATTTCCTTTTGTATCTTTTGTTACACTCGTGTGAAAAGATAATGTTTATCATTGGACATGTTGATATGCATATTATGAAAGTCCTAAGGTTTATGTGTTCCTACTGTTGAATACTGACTTGACTAAATATGTACATACGACAATTTTACGAGTGTACTGAAAATATTGAGATAAAGACTGCTAAAGATTAAAGAGAATATTGAATACGTACATATACATCTACGTAACAATAAATATATTTTTTAAAAGATTTGTGTTTTTGTTTCTTATAGAAAAATATAGCTGTAGTGCTTTTAAGAATGCTGATTAATTCCTTTAAATACCAACATTTCCAATTCAGACCAAACACATAGTAGGTATAAAACGTTTATTTGATTGACTTACACTACAATTTACGGATGTACTTACAGGAAAAGCTTTCAATATTTGTATTTAATTTAAAAATGTTTAATCGGTATATAAAAATTAATACAGTTTATAGTAGCAAGAAGTCGCTAATCTAAAAATATGTTGTTCTTAGCTCAAGTTTGTTATCTGGCTATCACAGCAACAAGTGATAATTCGTTGTTTTCCACAATTTTTCATTGGTGTGTTTGGAAAGGACTTTCTTTCGTATAAATATAATAATTCTAGGGCTTCCCTGCCCAGACTTGTTACTTCCTATCTTAAATTGTTAGTTATTTTTTTAAGGAAAAAACCAGTCAGCGTTAATGTCTATGCGGATGCAGGCGAAGGAAAAATGTCAAAAAGACCGTGTATGTTTATATTATATAAATTATATACATACACGGTTATTTATATTATTTTATAAACATACACGGTTATTATATAAACCGTGTATGTTTATAAAATTTCACTTTTTCGGTGCTGACCCGGTCCTGCACTGAATTGTCCTAAAAAAACCTAATCGATTTCATACATCACTATTAACTACAGTCTAAGGAATGTACAATTGCTTAAAATATGTAATATATATCTTCATAATAGCAAGTCCAATAAATAAATATACAAGTTTTGTATAACAAACGTGTTCGTGTTTGATAACGAAATGATTCCCAAGATTTAGACAAGTTGAAGGATTTACTAGACTCAAACGAAACTATTACACATTTAAAATAAAATCAGTCCTAGAAACGATTTCCACGTAAATATACAAACAGTCTAAATAGATATAACTAAAACCAAAAACTAAGATATAATAATGGACGGTAAAAATTACCATTCAATAATATAGAAGGCACAAAAAGTTGAATTCATTTTAAGACATATTTTATCCATATATTTAAAATATATCTACAAAATAAACATCGGGCTCCTCTTCATACTACTTTGATGGATTTTGTCATTTCGAAGTCGTTCCTCAAGTACTCAATAATTATAAGGTCCATAAGCCGAGCCAGTAGTATAGTACGGTCCTGAGTACTGTTGAGGTGGGACGGGATATCCGGCATAAGCATACTGTTGCTTTTGAGGATAAACTAAATCAAAAATAGTTTATATTTAATTATTACTCGATTAACTGAAAAAGTGATATTTTAATCTTTATTTTCTACAATATTTAATTTTTTGTGTAAAAAATGGACTAATCTATATGAATGAAGCAAAGCAAGCTGAGCAAAATTTGGGATTATAAAACATATATGGTTTGTGAGAGATGAAGGTTTTACAAGTTACAATGATAGTGAAGACATATTGATTTAAAATAGCGATTAGTTACCAAATGTTTGTTAACATTACTACGTGTTGGATTGTTTAGTAAGATAAATGGCATAATTTTTGGGGTTTGGACTTAATCTATGAGAAGATGCAGTTAATTTGGATTTTTTTCAGATTTGGATGTTTTCTATTTCTATTTAATGCACCATAAAATATGTTTGGAAGGGGTTTTAGCGTTTATTTATTTTGTCTAACATTCATTTTTTCGGGTAAGTTAATTGCAACCGGTGTATTAAGTTTAAAGGTGTAAATTGTACTTTATCCTGTGCCTCAAGAATTTTTTTTAGGCGATTAACTAAACTTTTTACGTGAAATTGATCATTTTTTTGAAAAATTCTTATTGTTCGACCGTGCCGACCGTTATTTTATTATTATTTGTGGTACTTTTTCCTCCCTTTTTACCACCGGTGAAAAACTTGTGCTTAATGTTTCACGTTTAGTAATAAAAAACTTGTTTAATGATGGAAAAAAAGTGTGTGTAGTTTGCTCGGCCAATATTTGAAAATTTCATTTTAGTGCAAGAAATTATGATTTTCTGGAAAAGAAAGTTTTTATTTTCTCTTTTGTGGTATTTTTTAGAGCGATAGTGCGGTTTTTTTGAAAAACGTGACTTACAATTGAGAATTGCGAATTTTATAACAAAAATAATTGCGTCTCTAAAATACACAAAATTAACAGTAATAAAAAAGTAGGCAAAAAACATGCACATTTTTGAAGGTTTTTTTGAAGAAAAGGGAGGGAAAAACATTTCTCGTGCGTGCTCTCAACTTTTTTTCATTCTCAAGTCACTAACGGCTTTCTAATTAATTTTCCAAATTTTCAAAGGCAGTTATTTATTGCAATATTTTCTCGTTCTTTTTATTAACTTTTTCAAATTCGTTGAAAAATGGATTTATTGATGTAACGACAGATATTTTAACTGGTCGCCTTTTGCATATTAATTTCTGCATCATTTACAGTTTTCCATCTCCGACTGCTACATTTTTTTCTGGGAAATGGCGGTTTCGAACTTTATTTTAATTATGAAACTTTTAATTCAAATCTTCGATATTATTTTGCTTCGGGTGAATGAAAATAGGAAACCAAAAGCTTAAAAAACTGGAGGAAATAAGTGCGATCGCTCTTGCAAATTAGATTAAAGCTGACTTGGGATAAGTATGTAGGTCCTCATCTAACTTTCACAATTCCTCAATTATTCAGTTGATAATTTCCCTATTCATTTTGTATGATTTCGGTTCATTTATTGTGCTGATAATTTATCTGATTAGTTTCAATGGCACTTTGAAAAATCTTCGATTTCACGGCCTCGATAATTTTCTGTAAAGAAAGAATTGATCATTCAAATCCTAAACAAAGTGTTGTTTTTTCGATTGCAAATCGAATGGAGTTATTTGAGCCCATAACTTTGAAAGAATCAAAGGACGTTATGAAATATCTACACTTAAAATGTATGTTAGTTGTTTGTTGCATGCAAAAGAGTTGTCAGTGAGTATTGCCCAAGCAGGCTTACACAGAAATGTACAGTAAACGAATTATTATGGATGTCGAACACTTGCCATTGCAGTTCTAACAACTATTTTGTATGTAATGCTATAATACCAGCCTAGGCGGGTGTGGGGAATTCTTAATTATCCTTTCTCCTAAAGCCACCACCTTGGCTGGAATTTGATTTTGGTTTCAATCAAATGTTTGCATATTCGCTCTTTCCAGGGGCTGTTTAGTTCAGAAGGCAACACATTTTGCGGAATGTTCTAATATCTACTAAGTGATCTCCAGGATAAAATATTGACCCGTTTTCTCATATTTGCTCCGCGTTGCGGTGTCCCGATGAAGAACATCTTAGGATTTAGTTTTGCCCAAAATCAAATTCCAGGTGTTTCCCAAAAGAGAGTTACCAGGCATTAGATATTGCATGTTAATAGCCTCCTCTCGTTCCCTCTCGCCTCGAAGGCAAATGGCTGCTCCAGAAAACAAGATTGCGGCCGTCAATGCCCACCCGACGCCCGCCCAGGCCAACATGTACCCCCAATCGTAGAAAATTCGCGTTTGATCACGCAGCACCTGGAAAGATGGGAAGGAATATTAGATAGATTATGTGCCGAACTCCATATACACATTTTCACGATCGGAATCAATTGAGGCACTGGAACCAGCTCGGAACGATCATCTACATGAATCAACCAACAGCAATGCGATATATTGAATTCGGCAGCAAATTAGTAGGTACGATGATTGGGGATTTCGTTGTTAGGAACCACGAAGCGGGACATAATTTTTTCAGGCATGATTCACAGTTTTTTTTCTTGATTTTTTTGCATCTAACCTGGCACTATGTACTGAACATTGTCCAATTGTTCTCTATCTTTTTCGGCCTGGAGGCAACATGACCCGAAAAAGAATAACAACGATCCTCCTAAGCATGAAAACACTCCCAACCAGCCGAGGGCAAATCCCCAGTCGTAAAATATGGTCGTATTGTCCTGTAAAAGCTGTAGGACAAGTTGTTAGACACATTTACATACATTATATTTAAGTATCAAACTAAAAAGTTTTACAAAAAATAACAGCAAACATTTTCTGAGAATCAATTATGACAGAATTCACATACTTTGCACTAAGAACATACAATATATACTTACATAAACGCACTAATTGATATTGCTACGATATTTTTTGAATAATAAATGAACGCAATAGAATTTATTTAGGCCGTTTTCTGGCTAAAAGTGTACGGAAATGTAACATTAGTTTACTGAATAACTCATAGATATATAAATCTTTAATGCAAATATTTAGCGTGAACAAGCTTTAGGAAAATAATCAACCAATACATTTTGATTAAATCATTAAAAGTGACATACAATTTGCGTAAAATAAGTGTTCTTGATAGCGCAAGAAACTTGTAAAGTTTATATGGTAGATTTTTCTATATGTGTATTTTTATTTTTATTATACTAAAATGTCATCTTTCTGTATATTCATCAGGAATATATTACTTTCGAGAATCCATTAAGTTTTAATGCACAATTGCGATTCGATTTATTGATTTGCTAGGAAACACCCAGTGTACTTTGCATTGAAAATTTTCTCTTTAATAAGTGAACTATTTAGTTTTGAATCAATTTTAGTTGTGATTTTATCATCTACCACCATCAGCAAATCTTTCTTGAGCGCGATTCTGAGTGGTTCCTGTTTAAATTTATAAAATTGATTCTATTTTAATAAATAATTTAAATTGGAATTAAGTAAAGCACAGTTAATCAAAATTATTGAACTAAATCAAGAAGAATTTTACTTGCAAAAACTTACAGTACTCCATTGCTGATAAAACTCTTCTCCTACTTGCTTCTCCTTTTCGTAGTATTCGACGCCGTGCCAAAGTCCCATTGCACCAGCACTAAGAAGACCTAAAAAAGGATTTTTTTATGAAAAAGGAAACTCTCCCATATGCTAAAAAACAAAAAAAAAATAATTTAACCCTGCATAGGCGAGTTAAAATAAGTGTTGCAGAGGAAATTAAACCCTTTTTTGCATCCACCATTTTTCTCTCCGTGTTTTGATCGACGAGATGCAGGGTGTCAAAAATAAGATTTATTTAAACATTTGTCATACTGAAGCGCCAATGCATTCTACCCAAAAAAATGCTCTTAGTTTACAGCTCTAGAGTTTGTTTTTGAGAAAAATAACGTTTCATAAAAAACGTTATTTTATCGTTGTTATTTAAGACCACCCCTTATATTGAATTAAATATACAATTCGAATTATATTGAAAATAACTTTTCGCAACTATCGCAACTGAAATTTTGCAAAACTTGTTTTTTATGCAGAAATTGGATCTTTTCTACTACTGTACAAGATCTTATTAAATTATTTGACCTAGTGAGACTCTTTTCACATTCACAATTCTGTATGTACACTAACCAATATGAAAACTTACTGTAAATCACCTTTAATATAACAATTGCAAATAAAAAAACTGCCTTACATAAACTGTATGCGAGAATCTGTAATTTTTCTTAACCTTCACCTCTAGCTGGTACCTTGAAAACTCTTCTTTAATTCATTAGCTTTTTTACATTTTCTCACATCACATTAATTAATTGATTCAATTCGACATTAACTGCTCTAATGTTGATTACAGTGCGGCAGACAAACTGAATTAGTAATTGTATAGAAACCGAAAAATCAACATCCTGTTTATATCGGTCCAAGGTGTATATTAACTTTTACAAAACGAAAATATATACAGTCGGAATTAATTTGCATTTCACAGTTTCCTGTTACGGCTGGTTCTTTCTCAATGATAAATGATTTTCTACGTTAATTAGCATGTAGAGTTACTTATCAATGATCACACAATAATTATAGACTTCCAAAGAGCTGAATTTGTTATTTTGTCATTATCCAGTTGCATCGAATAAGATGTGAAAACTGCATTAAATGATAATGTTAATGTGTAGAATTAGGTATAAAGTAACTAAATGAAACACTTTGATTTTGACTGAATTCCAACAAAATAATCCTTAATGTAATTACTGTAAAATATCCAGAAAACAATTAGATTCCTCGTAACGCTTTGCTTCTGTTGATTTAATTTCATTTGGAGAATTAACTGCAGTAGATAGACTTGATTTCCATCATTAATACGCATAGAGTAAGTGCTGATGAAAACAGTCAATTACAGTAAAATCAGTTGAATGAAAGGCGATGAAAAAACTGCATAAACACTTGAGAAATGCGGAATTAAGAATTACATTCCAAACTAGTGTGTCGAATGCAATTTGTATGATTCGTTTCAGACCAATAAAACTAGACAGAGCACGACGAGCAATTAGTTGCAAATTGCCTCTTAGAGAAAGACAAATTTACAAATTAGTGCCTAAATTTGTTATAAAAAATTCAATTTTTGCTTCAGATTTTAGTATTCAGTATGACAATTTTATGAAAACATGTGTTTGATTTATTCGATTGCTTTGGATCCAGTAATTTGTTATGTCGTTTTATATTATATTGCTCGTGTACTTCAAGACATTTTGCAAAGTTCTTTAAAATTTAGTGTAGCATTGTGAAATCGATAATTAGGAAAAAATACTGGAAACCGCTGAATGAGTTCAGTAGATTTTCCGTATGTGATTGTCATATGAAAATGATTTTATAGCGATATAATGGGGCTTTCACTTAAATATAAGCACTTATTAATCTGAGCTTTATAACTGATAATAAGATGCGATAATTATGTATAGAATGCCAACAGAAAGGCGCGGCAGCAGCTGCATAAACACCCATAATTTTGAATGGATTTGTCGAAGTTCGGAATATTAATTGTTCATAGCATGAAATATTTTATATGCAAACAAAAAAATTACTTTTTGTTCCTTTTCAGAGAACCAGAATACAAAGAATCTGATTAAGCCAGTTTTTTAGTTAAAACCTGTGAAATCCGTCTGCTTAAGTCTTGCTTATCGACTTTTACGAATCCGTAAGACGCTGCAAGAAATATGAATATATTTCTTCATTATTCCATTCATAATTTGATCTTTTTGCCCCATTTGAAACCATTAACTTGCCAAGTCTTTTTTGAATGTTTAATGCGATTTAAAATGGCTCTAGATGCCCTATAAAAATGATGTAATGTACTCAATGGTTAGTGAAAGCTCCAAATCTATTGTCCGTCCATATCCAGCCGTAAAATATTTTCTATTATGCATTTGATGGTTTACATAATTTATTTAAATCGCTCAAGCGAAAAAAATGAGTCGCGAACTAGTGAAAAGTTGAACTCAAGCAATACTGAAATGAAACAATGAACTTACATGCTAACAGCATAAGTATAGCAGTGGCTGTAATATTTCCTGGCGATCTTCTCCAACATCCGGTAACTCCTGTGCAAAATGCTGCAAAAACGGCGAAGAATGAGATGATAAAAAGCGCTACCATCGATCTTCCCATATCTGAAAAAAAGGCATTCATTAATAGTTGCAACAGCGTGGGTTTTATTTATCTTTGATTACAGTTATGATACAAAATTTGATAAATCCAGAATGATCAGCATACTTAAGTTTTTACTTACGCAGTCTTGTCCAGGCATCGTCCGTAAAATCTTTGGTTTCATTGTTCTCATCAGGAATGTAGTAGTTAATATTTGAGCAGTAAGTTTCCACTGGACTCAGGTACAATTTAACTGAAAATGATTGCAACATTTTTTTAAGTTCAGGTGTTGTTCGGCAATAAGTTGAATGAATATCGAAAGAACACCTTAATTTAAATAACAGAAAAATAACGATCGAACCATCTAATGGCCAATGTGTTTGCAAAATGCACTTCTAATTGGCTGGTTTTGTCTTAACTAATTTAGATCTCAGGATTTAATTGGAAGCTTGGGCAATAGGAGAACTAAGATAAATTTGCAAAAATGTGCAACTTTATCTGAGGAAATTTATATAATGAAGAACGTCCAGAGGCTAATTATGAGGATAAACGTGAATTCAGGTTTTAGCAGGTGTAGCAATGGTTTATCAATTATTAATAATACAAATAACTTTTGACATTAAAATCATTGGAAGATCGAAATGCTGAATCACGTAAAATTAAAAAAAATAATTTTGGGTGAAGAAAGCGATTTCAACTGAAAGGTATTATTTCGGTAAAAAAAATCAATAAAATTCAAGCGGATTTCTTGCTCATAAAATGAATTATTTATTTAAAAAAAAGTGATTAAAATTATTCAAAATTTACCGGAAATTGCATATATTTTTATGCATTATTTCATAGCCATGCTGCGCACCACGCACCAGCCTAATTTGTACGAAGTACTTGAAATAATTATTGCCAAATATTTCAGCAGAAAATATCTCAAGGAAAAATATTGTTCTATGCAAAATCGATCACGGTATATTATTGAAATTGTCATTGTGTGGGATTTCCTAATTGTTCCGCATAAATTAGATATTTGTCTCAACAGATTTAGCTTATCTTATACAGTCCAGTCATTAAAAGTTATAAATTATTCATTAAGAGTTCAAAGTGGTATTCAGGCTTTACACAACGTGGTTTTAACATACAATGATACGGTTTGGAAATGGACGGGAAATTTTCCCACTTGGGAATAAAAACCGATCGTTTTAGTTTGTCGATCTGACGAAACTAATTAAACACACATTCCATTGTATCAAATGATTTTTCTTTCCTCGATATACTGGGTTGGTTTTACGTTGTTTAAACAAGTCACTAATATAAAATGTTTTCGTAATTATGCATAAAAAATCACTAATTTAATTTATCTGTGTCGCCTTGAAGATTTGAAGTCGTTAACATAAGAAAGGCCGACCGTTTGGAATTTTTGGAAACTGATTTTTGCCAGTTTTTTTAGGCGCTAGCAAGCAATTGTTTTTTCAATATTAACGGCGACTCAGATTTAGATCGCATTGAAAATTCTCTACATAGATTTTTTAAACTTTTATTGATTCATTTCAAAAACGTAATTCAAATCAATTCCAATTATTTTGTGTTATTTTGATGCTTATATTTTTTTAGTTTTTTAATTTTTATTGCATACTTTCAAAGGTGACTACAAATGAAATTATTTGGTTGAAACCCGCGCAAAATCGCCGCCTTTCCAAGAGAACTTGTAACGTAAATTATACATTCATTTAAAATTCAAAGGACTGTTTTTTGGAAGAAAGCGCGGACCCGTCAATTTATTTAAGATAAAAAATATTTTTTCAGGCAAAATCACACAACTATTTACCTGCGTTTTATGTGAATACCAGCTGTGCATTCTATGGTGCAATAATATCCGGCAGGAAAATCGCAATTTTGATTTTGCAGTTTTTATATTTTTTTGAGTTTTTTTAACTTTACCATGGTCTTCTAGAAGACTTTTCTTAGCCACTTTGCCCAATTTCTGTCAAATCGAGTGTTCAAACGCAAGTTCTAAGTTTCCCAAAATCATGCAGTCTCAAACTAGAAAATCTAGCTATTATTTCAAGCAACAATCGAGTTCTTCCGTTAAGGTTCCCTCAAAACCATCCATTTCTCAAAAGATCCAAATGGCCGTTCAAATTAAATTTTTTAAACGTTTGTGACTTGAACGCAGGGTCAGTGGAAGAAATCAAAAACAATGTAACACCTTAATGTTCCTCAACAATTGCCATTAATTCATCAGCAGTATGTTTCGAGGACAGGCTGATAGTGTTCATTTGATTCGTGAACGTTCTTTTGAATTTTGAGCTCCCGAGGTGCCGAATTATTTTAGTGTCTTGGAAGTGTTTTTGGCAAGAACCCAAACGCCTGGATCGACAGATAATGAGCAAACCAGCAAATCAGAGGCAAGCAGTAAATTGAATATTTCACCCAAAGTGGAAGAAGAGGATGTGCAAATTTTGTTTGGTTTAAAGCAGTTTTTGCTCAAACTCCCGATTCCTTCTAACAATTGTGAGGATGCTCAAAGCTGTGGAAAGAGCAGCACAAAAATACTTTGCTTAAAATCCAGCCGAGATTTCCAGATTGAAAACCCTCTCCTCCCTATACCTAAGTAACTGGTGTAAATGGCCAAACAAAACACTTATTGAGAGAAAGCTACGTCTGTAAACACGTAAAGTGGACATCAAAAGCCTACAGGTGCTAAATCCCAAGAAGAAAATCAGCCTGGCCAAAAAAAGGCTTCAACCTGCCAGAGTATGCGTTACGAAGCCACAAACTTCTTCCCAAAGCTCCAGCTCCTCACCTTCATCCTCCAGACTATCAAGCGAACCACCATCCCTGGGTACTTTAGGATTGGTGCCCAATTGGGAATGAAATTAAAACTTACAAGCTAAATTAATTAAACAAATTCATCTGACGCTACCACAATATTCTCGCCCGTCGGCTTGAACCCATTCAAACGTGTGGGTTAAGAAATAAGGATGTGGAGACACAAACAAATTACTCCATTCTCCGCGAATATGACCTTAAACTATTTCGCCTCGCGATGGATCTTCTTACGATTTCTTTTCTTTTATTTCTAAGAATGGTTTGTCTGCATTTCGGTTGCATTTGCAACTTTATTCCCTATTTTTGTATCGATTACTAGAGTTTGTTATTACTGGCAAAACAATGCGAACTAAACTTTATTGACTGTTTTTTGTAGTTGCAAAATATCAATATTAAAATAAATATTCAAGGAATTGTGTTTTACTATGATTGTGATAAATTATTAAAACATGACATTTAATGAGGAGTAAAAAATAATTTTTGGTAAAAATGCGATTATTTTTAGAATGCTGTTTGAAAGAAATATTTTTTACTTTGATCACGTTTAGTAAATGTTTGGAACTTTCAAACCCATTCAAGGTTTTTAGAGGCAAACATTATCAAGCACAGCATATTAATTTGCGGTCGAATCCTTAAAGCTGCAATTTTCTTCTACTGGAAGTAGAGTATAAAAATTATAAATTTTCTTATTATTATTTATATAGTGGGAAGAAAAAATACGAAATAATTTCAAAATTAACAACTTACGAGTTGGAGGCCTTTCCTTGGGAAAGCACGTCCTGAAGAGTCCCTTCGTCCTCGTGTAGTAAAAGTACTTTGAATTGACGGCATCCAGCAATGCTTGACTCTGCACATCTGAGTTTCTGCTTAGGAAATTCTGAAGCAAACCAACATTCCATTAGGTCAGCTTCAAATGTATGAGGAATATTTGGGTTAAACTAAGTCATGTGCATTGGACAACACTAAATAATAATCCATCAGAAAGTTGATTAATATTGCTTTGTTTTTGTGCATGACGGAGCTTGAGTATCCATTTATATTAGATTATAGCGCGCATTTGAAATTGCATCGCTAAAATATATGGTTTGCACTTCCAAATTGACCGGTAACATATTTGCAGCGACTTGTCAGCCTTGGTATCAATCATGCTACAAGTTTCTACAGCATGCACTTAATAGGCTGAAAAGCTTGTTTTCTTTAACCCAGATTTGTGCGGTAAATAAGTACTTTTCAACTTCCTGCGGTCGATTTGCATTATATCCTTTTTTACATTGAGCAAAGGCTAAAGAAAGCACACAAAATAATTATGAATCTATGTTCTCAGTAATTATTTTCTAGGTTGACATCTAAATGCTTGAGCGATCCAAACTCAAAAATCGCATTAACTGCGGCTATTTATGTGGGTTTTGATGCCTTTCTAAAAGGAAATTGGACCGTGACTATCTTTGAACATCAAAGAGGAAAATTGCAGAAGTGATAAAGAGTTTTAAAGATTACTATTGCAGATTTTTTTCGAAGTGTTAATTTTTCTTTTGGTGTCTATCCAAGAGCGAGCGAGTGAAGATATTAACAGATGCTGCACGAAACGGTTATAGTAAAATTAAATATGTAAATTTTTCCGCTATTAGCCAATAAACGCAGGCACAGATAATTTATTGTCGATAAGACTTAAACCGTCTGAACAGGAAAATTATTCCTAAGAAAGGCAAGTCTTTTTGAAAATATACTTTTGTCTTGAAAACATTTTTCCAAGTGTTCAGATTTCTGTTCAGCTAAAATAATCAAACTCAGGTCATGTTACTAACTCTTATCAGAGAATAGACATTGTTTTAATTTGAAACATTAGAGCCACGGTTGGGTGAGGTCCACTGATATTTTAAATTTCTCTTGTCTTAAAATGTCAAAAAAAATTGTAAAAAAGGCAGAGAAAGTGTTTTAATCGTTAATATTTTTCAAATAGGTTTGAGTTATCTCGTGCAAACCCGATATTTTTGAGAATATTTGATAACTGTTTGCACTTAATGTTATTTGCTTATATTATTTGCGGTTGTCTTTGAAAATGTATAAATCGCAATCAAACGCTGGGAAACGAACGAAAATAATTAAATAATTAATAATAATTTAAAGTCCAAAATATGCGCCTTGTAGGAATTTCCGTCGATTTTAAAGAACTTTCCAAATATTGTTTAAAAAACTAGTGTTTTAATTCGGCGTGATCGCCACCGAAATTTTATAACTTTTGGTCAAGAGCGGTCAAAAACGGTTGAAATTTTGAATATTTGCTGAAAAATCTGAAATTTATAATGCGTCGAAAATTGCAGATATTTAAGGATTACGTTAGGTTTTTTGAGAATCTAGCAAACTTTCAAAAAAATTACGGTCTTAATTGTGCTGGCTTCTCTTTAAAAACTTAAGTGGCAAATAAGAGCATCGAAAGACTAAAAATTGTGAAAAATGATCAACAAAATTTTCGCTATCAGGGGTGGACCATCCACCAAAATTCCTAAATTAGTGCAATTCTTAGTAATTTAGGAATTTTGGTGGACTTGTGATAAAAGTTCACATTTTCCTTAGCTGATGTGTGTGCGAGTGTCATAAAATGTAATTTAGAGCGGGCAAAGAAAACACAATTTAGAATTTTTGAAGAAGAGATGCAAATAGTTCAGGCACACAAATTTCAGCTTCGCACGAATTGCCGTTGGTTTTTCAAAAAAATTCACATTTTTCTTGGCTGAAATGTGCACGATTATCTTTGAAATTTGAATCATAAAATGTAATTTAAGGCAGTAAAAGCAAAAAATATTAAAAAAAAAGGCGCAAATGGTTATGAGTGAAAAATTACAGAATTACAAAAAAACGCCATAAAAGAAAGGAGAAAACGGGCTGAATAGTAATTAATTAAAAGAAAAAACCCTGACTATTAACAGTCCAAAATCGGAGTTTTTCAAATTAACCCCAACAGTTATCTTGTTCAATCAAATTCAGTATTTTGATGGATTTTCCAAATGTATTTGCTGGCATATGCGTCTTCAAAAATTCATAAAATGTAGTAAAGGCCTGTTAAAGGAAAAAAAAAATTGGATTTTCTTAGAAAGAGAGCTATTTATTATGAGTGTAAATTTAGTCTTGCAGAAATTTTGGTTAAAATTTGAAAAATTCTTCTCTGATTGTTTGAAAATTCTTCAGTTGTGAACAAAGCTCAGCCTTTTATTTTTTAATCAAGTGTTTGTTAATTTTGCAAAATTTATGAATCTACATATAAAAGGCCTGAGTTATTAACCTCACAAAGGGAGACTTTTGGGAATTGTGGTTAATTTGTGGAATTTATTAAACTTTAAAAAACCAGTTTTTATAAACTTTTCATTATCCTGCCAAACGAAACTCAAATTCTGTCCGTAGAACCCTAGCCAATCAAGATATGAGTAATTTTTAATCTGAAATGCTCTGGAATTTCATATTCAAAGCGCGTTTCCTTCTTTAGAGAGCATTTTTGTATAACAAGATTGAGATGAAACCGTCTTTAGATTGTGCGGCTTCCTAAAATTTCGACTATGTATTTCGCCAAAATGATCATTTTTATGCAGACTTTCGAAATCGTTTAACTGGCAAACTTTTTGCATAATTATGGGCAAATTTTTTTAACTTTAGTTGCCGCTCTTAACGACGTCCTGTTAGTCTCAAGAAGCTGTAGGAAACAGATGGATTGCATCAAATTTACTAATCAGGAAGAGCGCTGCTCATTTCCCTCTTCTTAGACCGCTTTCGTCAAGTTTTAAGTGGCATTTTACCATATTTGCACCATATGCTAATGGAGCAGGTAGATTTTGCTCCACAAATGAAAAACCTTAATGCTCGTCAGAGAATCAGTCGAGATTTAGTGAGGCATGGATAAGTGATTTAAAAAAATTTAAACCATCTTTAAACTTCAAGATTTTAAAAATCACTGGTAGGACTTCATTCCTGTATAGTTACAGAAGACTCAGAAAATGTTAGATTTACAGTGTAAACTGATTCAAAGCATGGTAGGTGGTAGTGGATCGACGTTGGAAGGTACGTCAAGGTCGACCGCACATTCCATTCTTTGACCCCAAGCCTGAGCAGCCAAAGGCATGATTTCGCACTAAACATACCAATTATGCGGCAAAAACTCTCTTGTAATTAACCAGGTAATATCCAGTTGCAACCACTCAGATTACCCGGAGCCTGTGCATGTTCAACAGAATCACCATGATAACTTTTGATCAGAAATACCAATAAAAAAAGTCAAAGAACTTGCTTCGAGACGTTTCAAACTGTCGGGTTATCACCAAAGCTATTAAAAAGCGTAATGTGCAAAATATTAATGTACTGAATAAAGACATTAAGCAAAGCATAGAGACATTAAGCAAAGAAATGCTAACAGCAAACAGTACTATAGTTAGTAAATAATTAAGTACAAAAAAGTTAAGTCGCGAATCTTTGCT
>NW_026018165.1:15520279-15540590 GCF_020466585.1 Dendroctonus ponderosae | reverse complement strand
TATGAAAATTTACCGTTAAGGTACATTATTAAATGTACGTTTCTGATTTTTAATGGCACAGGCTTTTTAAACGTTAGTACCTACCTATCAAGGCAATGATGTTGCGACTTTCATACATTGTAAAAGAACCGACACTAGAAATTAGAGAGGTTTTACATAACTGTGATGAATGAAAGCAACGTTCCTATTTATAAATGGTATTTTAATTCCAGAATAGTTACTTTGATTGCAACGTAATTACTATCTTGAAACCACAAGTTTATGATAAATGAGCTCATCAATCATCGGTGTTAAAATAATGATTTCCAAAAACACTGTTGCAAAAACAAAGCGATTTAGGCAAAAAAGTAAATTTGCTTATTCAGGTAAAATGCAACTTTCCGAATGGTTCAGCAGAAATCTTTGTTGCGGAGAAAATGTCCAACCCATTCAGCTTTCAATCATTCTGCAGCATGTCTTAGGATAAAACATACATTTTATTACGAGAAATTCTCGTTGTTGTTATTAATTATTAATGACGCTTATTCTTGTAGACTAATACGTGATAAGTGAAAAAACCAATAAAACAACGAATAAATCTAGTAGTAGAGTAACTGGGATATGAGAAAGAGAAAGGGGTCCAGAATGGTTTGAGTAATTAGCTTATAAAAGCAAATAGATTTAAATGTGTCGATTTTCGAAGTTTGGTTTTAGAAAATATAGATTTTCTGCAGGCTGAAACAGCTCAAAAAACTTAGTTTCCTGCACAACAAGATTCGGGAATAATATTAAATAAAACGGCATTAAAAGTAATTTTCAGCTCCGCCAGATTGATGAACGTTTAATTGAAAATTGTACTGGTGTTGAAATTGGAGCAAACAAAGCTCTAATTAACATTTCATCGCCTAATAACAAATTGCATCATTTTATATGTCTAATTAGTTTAAGCCTGATATTCAGAAAGTTGCCGCTACCAAATAAAATACGATTTTAAAGATGCGAGTTTCCGGTTGATTTTACGTTGAATTAGCACAGACTTTTGTATAAAACATAATTAATATATAAGTCAAATAATGCAGGTAAAGAAATAGAGAAAGATGTTTGCAGAAAGCGCCTTTCTTAGCACATCCAAAGTGATTGCAAAATTATTACGAACAAAAAAGATATTTCAGGAAAACAGATAATAATAAAAAACCACAATTTATTTAACTCAACTTATTTATCATGCAAAGCTTTCTGATAAAAAATGTATTTAACTCAACCAGTTTTTCAAAAATTTAAACTGTTAAACCTTGAATACAATCAAATTAGACCTCCCAGGGACAGTTTTGCGGAACGAACATCTTTTGCGTTAAAACACATCAAATTTTGTTAAGAAAATTGAAATCCCTTGCGTCGCTAGCATGCCTAAGTTTGTGCCTTTGATAAAACTTTGCGAAACACCAAAATTTGTTAAAAAAAATTCAAGCAAACACAATGGCGTATTGAAGTTCAATTTGCTTAAACTAACAAATGCTGTTTTTCTTTGCACAACAAGGCTCTTCGAGGTTTCAGGCTATCGTGCAAACAATTCCTTCCGGACGTTTTGCAAGGATGAGCGGCGTGCATCCTCAGAGGCGTTTCACTTGAAACTTACACAGATATCAGTCCAAACTGGCAGGAAGAAATTCTTTTCCTCAACGGTTTAAAATCATGAAAAACTCCCGGTTTGGGGCACCTTTTTTGTATAATTAATTGCGCGTTACCACTGATGATTTATAATTTACCCTAAATCTTTTTCTTGGTTTATTCATATAAATTTATATTTCAACGGACAAACTCTACTTATTTTTACGTTACAACCAATTACACCGGTTTATTTCTATTTAATATAATTACTCGTGCTCTGAGTAAAAGTTGAAGTGAAATTCGTTCTTTTGTGGTTAGTTCGGTGTCAAGTTAAGATTTTATTCATTTTTGGTTCATTAAACAATGACACGTTTTTGCAGAAAATGCCGCTTTGCATTTTGGTCGACGTGTATTTATTTGTTTTTGCTAATTTGTGGCGGTCGCCGGATTTGGAAATGCCATTAAACCTATTTAAAAGCTAGACTTTTGCCATTAGATTTAATGCAATTTAGGTTCCGGTTATTCTTTTGACGATAAGCTTCATTTGGTTGCCTTCAAACTTATTGGAAATGTACAATTCAATAAACAAGGATTTTTTTGGTTTGTAATTATTTTCTATAGGACTTTTGCTGGCTTTCACCAGGATTTTCACACAGTCATTATTCAATGTTCTAACAGTATTAGTCAAAAGACAAGTCTGCATGTGTATGCATAGTATTTTCCCAATGTTCTGAATACATTTATAACATAGCGGTATCTTGGTATGTGCAGGTATACGTGGAACGTTTCAAGAGTGAAATAGTTTGATAAATATGCAACATTATATTGTTAAAACTTGCTCATATCTTACTACATGTTTCCTTTAAGTCACATAAGGGGCGCAATCACAGCCCCACATTTAGAGATAAGCCCCGTGTGGGACTTATCTTTGATAACTTTACACAGGATGGTTTTATGGACTTTATAGCTAACAAGTGTAATTTTATAGAAGAAGAACCAAGGAAAAATGCGTTTTTAAATATTCAAACTTTAGTTTATTACAATGAACGTTAATTATAAATAGTGACACAATTGATTATTGATTTATTGCTGCATTCACGGGAAAATAAATATGTTGCATGATGTAATTCTAAATACCTACAAGGATTAGCTTTATTACCTGTAGGTAGTTCGTATGATATTCAAGTGATAAAAATTGCCAAAGCAAAAGTAGCTTTCCTTGTACAATTGTAAGAAGAATTGCGTACGAATTTCAACATTTGTGATACAAGAATGGTTTTTGAGTGACTAGGAAACATTGGAACTCATAGCAAACTTGTGCGATTGGAATTTTTTAATTGACTGTTTGGTAACATGTAAAATGCTGTTACACATATTTTTTATTTATTTGTAAAATTTGATAAAAGCTCTTTGCCTTTGAAAATTTTCTCCTGGTATTAATACAATTAATAATTATTTGCAAACAGAACAAGAACGAGCTCAAGTTTCACTTTTAAAGAAAGTAGACAAACAGCCAAATTAATTCAAACGTCCATTATTAATTAATTCATAGAATCAAATACATTTTCGGTTGATGCGGCACAACTTCGATCAACCAAACAAAACGAAAAAAAACTGGGACGAGAAATTATTAGAAACGATTTAGGTTTTCTTCAGGAATCCGCCGCAAAAGGATCGCTGACGTTCCGGTAACACCAAAGCCATTTTAAGCCGCAAATGTTCAAATACGTAAAACTTTAATTGGGCTAAATTCTTTTGGAGGTCGCTAGAATGATTAGTGCAGGATTTGCATTAGAAAGTAATTTCGTGAAACTATTTATCAAAGAAAATCGAGCTAATTGAAAACACTTCCGACATGCTGGTAATTATTGAAACTCGTGCTAAGGAATTTGTTATTTATATCTAAATAAATCGGAGCGATGCGGGAAATTACATAAACTCTGCATATGAATTATTGTGTTTTCCAAGCGGATAGCAGGATTTTTCCTGAAGTAAAAGACGCATAATTCTTCAATGTAAACTTCAACATATACATTATGAATGTAGGCCCAGTGCAAATATTAACTTTTACCAATTCTTTAAACAATTTTTCAAGATGGTAACCACAAATTACTCGGTGAAAGTGACACGATTGCAATGACCTGCGAGCAAGGAACCATTCTCTTATCATTGTTAAGACGACATCTACGCCTCTCTTTAATTTTTCCATTTATTGTTATAAACTGCAACTTCTGATTAAAGCAGCTGGCAGGCACGAAGAGTACAAAACTTTTCAACAAAATGCACGTGATCGAAAATTTAATCAGAATCCTAGCTTGGCAAGGTGTAGGCAGGTACTTCAAGGTGCACGTTTGCTAAACAATACAATTGTCGTGTTATTGAATACACCCAGGCTGGAATCTTCTTTGTTGGGTTCTTGCAATGGAACTTCATGGTAAATGAAACAGTTCCATGTTGCTTCAAGTCACAATGCTTTACTGAAAACGTGTTCAAGAAGAACAAAAAATTTGTTCTGGGTTTGCGGTTATTTTTCGCAAAGCGCTACTAGCAAAACTAGTAAAATTATTAATAACTTAAATTTGAACTGAAATAATGCAGATGCTAGTCTAGCAAGACATGATGAAACTGCTTTACTTCGCATGGTAATTAAGTGCGATTTAATTTATCACGACTTAATTTATCGTGATAATTACAGAGCATTTGTATACGCTCCTAGCAGCTGAAATTGGTGAAAATTCCTCGATTAGCTGCTTTGAATTGAGCTCAAAAACCCAATTTCGTTTTGCAGCTGCAAGTTTCAAAATATCTGCAAAACTCGCTCTCAATCCTCTACACTTTCCTTTGCAAAGAAAATGATGGCCAATTTTAGCGGTTTCCATCTTTAACCGACGATATATTTCAGATTGAAAACTATTGAAATTTTCATGTGAATGAGCAAAGGGTGCAATCAAAGGAGCCCTTAACATTCCGCACTACTCTGAACCAAAATAACTGAAAAAATTAAGCTTCTTGGACAATTATTTTGTTTGTACCCGACAATATTTGTCCGATTTTGAAATTAAACACTCAAAAAGCTTCACCGTCGAAAGCAATTCACTGAGCTACAGTTGATCGATTTCCTCCACCAAGTAAGTCAAAATGCCTCAAAGTCTACATCATCTTCATACCTTCAGCAAGAAGCACGGAATGCGATGAGCTGATAAAAATGTAGCACAATTTGCTGGTTTTAGCCTTGCAACTGTCCATACCTACTCTATTTTCCCAAGACGAAATTCTTTCACCCTTAAGAAGCGAGAAAAAAGGCAAACCTAAAAATGTTGCCACCGCAATTTCAAAGTATGTTTAGAGAATTTTATAAGCAAATTCCAGTCCATAAATTATTGTTAAATACCTAATACAGAACGTTTCTATGTACACCTTATGCATGCAATTATGGCGGTTGCGTAACAGTTGAATTCTTTGCTACCAGTAGGCCTCACCTATTTAATTCTTTAGTCTATTAACCGCTTCATTAATATTAATATCGCTTGTATGTCTTGATTTAGTTTTTCTTTAATTGTCTTTAGCTAGCGTTATATAAGTTCAGGTGTGCCTGGATAACAGTATACGAAATTTAAAAAAATGCCAGGGAATTTTWCTTTATTGGCCCATTCTATCATTGTTGTACTAATATAACCAATAATAATTTGTGTTTAATGGTACGTTAAATGTTGGATAAAACAGCGAATGTTCRTAGACTTAAAACCTCGAGTATTCAATTAATGATTGGCTKGATCGAAGCAAATATATGCCGGATTAAAAAAAATTAAGCTCGCCTTTACAGTAAATTTACTTACTATAACATCTGCCTCAATCATACATTTGAATTACCATGAATTACTGTTATTAGCATCAGGCCATTATTTCAGCCAATAAATTAAACTGGAGAGAAAACTGCTGTTAATAAAAATGTCCCACTTTGGATTCATGCAGTGCTTGTTTGCATCTTTACCTTTTATGAAATCATAAATTACAGACTATTAAAGCACCTTTAATGCAAGTTGCCGTTAAAAACTCGCAAATCAATGAACATGCGATATTAATACAAAAATTTATGAAATAATTTTTATTAACGCCCATACTATGATATTTTCACGGGAAAAAGTTTTCTAYTTAACAAAATACTTTTTACGTTTAGCGGTTGTTTAACCAATTTTTGCAGTTTTCCGACTTTAATTTCCGGTTTTCCYAGTCGTCTTGTCGTTTCTTATTAGTTACTTWGTGATGCAATAAGCGGGGAAAAACCGAGGAGACAATAAMAAATTTAAAACAACATAAATGAATGGTACTGAAATATTGTTCACGCTTGAATGTTTAYTGCCCGGTTTAAAAAAATRGAAAAAAGACACAGTGAAGAAAATCAGYCATACTTATATTATTAAACTGCGAGAATTTTTCCAAAATTTAAAAATTTACGTAGGTATGTGAGGAACAATAAATTTRCAWGTTTTTTWCATATGCATTTACAYGTTAAGTGACACTATTTGAAAGTCCTGGAAAACGAAGWWTTATTGAAATTTTACACATTTAAATATTTAAATTTCTATTTATTTTRATATTATTATATTTCCTATCTTGGCAGCGTGATTTTCAAACGTTTGTGGTTCGGAAAATCATARACATGTTCTTGGAMACAGGCTGTTAAATTACAACTTCYGATGCGYAATTAYTAATGTTGCTATAATTGAAAAATCGGGTCTGTACATTAAATTTGACCTTAAAAAGCACTTTTATAAACCAATGTTAGGTTAATTTGCACAATTACTTCTGCATGTTGTTAAAAGCATTAATCATCTTAAATTTATATTATAATTTATAACATGCTGAAGTAGCAAATGCGTGTTTTGACCAACAAAGCTCTTYAAAACTGTACTATTTGGCCTTTGCATTGCTGATATTAAAGYCAAATTTKACCCGTTATTACTCTTCCTATTTTAATCTTTTAATTAGATACTTATCTGCAATTATTATTTTTCTTTACATTTTCTGGCCYGAGTTAGACATATAATTGCATGATCTTCTGCCTGCTTTTAAATGTTTATAAATAGAGAGTTTTCCAATYWTTTTWATTTATTTTTTGGYTGCCACTTAGAGCGATGGTAATGGTATGGTTGTTTTCATTTRCATTCTTCTTTTCCCATGAAATGATGCAGTTTTATTAAACCAGTAACTGCTAATTACTTAAACCAACTATCAAGTTTTTACGTTTAGCTTCATGCTTTTAAGCGCGTGAATAATTCATTCTTAATTCTTCACTCCTCTGACTGAGTAGCAAAGCAATGCGGATGTTCAGCGCATCATCTTAATTTAGCTGTGATTAACAGCTGGATTAAAATAATCCTGTGCCGAATTCTGAAAAAGGAGACATCAGTTCCCTTACCTGTATATTGGTTCTTCGTACTTCAATGTACAGCCAATTATCAGTAGCAAAGGCTATGGCCAATAGTGCTACCGCTATTATACTAGTTATAGTCGCTAAACTTAAGGTAACAGCAGAACAAGGCATCTTGGCGACTGATAATGCGCTTAAACTCACAGAAAAACTGCACGAAAAACACCAAAAAACTGCGAAAAATCCACCGAAAATCGACACGAATCAGTCGCAGGTCATTTTCGGTGGCAAAACCGTCGAAATTGGTCAAAAAATCAGGTCGCACGGACTTCAAATCACGTTGACGAGGAACTACTTCGCCTGAAAGTGGTACTTCGATAGCCTCGAGAGCGAAGGAACTGGTTTTACTTGCGTACAAGAAAGTTGAAATAGCTGTTAATTCATACCACAGCGCGTCGATGGTTGTCTACCTGATGCTTTTAGTACCTCCAGTACCACAGAAGATTAATTTCTTAGGAATAGTGGGTTCTGAATTGGTTGCGACATCTAGACTCATTCAGGTCTAGTGACCAGAACCTGTTGAACTTGCAAACAGTTAACGTTTTTTTAGATAARAATAGTTCAATCCGCTATCTTGACTAATTTTAGGAAAAAAATGGGCTGGAAAATCTTGTCTTCTATCTTTTAATGTTTTAATTAACTTTTTATACATMGGYATATTGCAAAAAGCTCGTGAGATTTTGATYATCTGAAAATTGTAAGTTTGTTCCTAATATAGWATTTTCTGCTTCAAAAAATGTTATATATAATGTTGAYCAATTGGYTTASGTTTATTCGAAAGTCGTACAATCACGCAAATAAAAAGTGTGAATTGAGTATAGTTCCACTTTGTSCTGTTTCTGACGWTACAATTTTCTTGAAYCTTTTGTGTAGGCAAAATAGGCATTTYTTGTCTACACAAAAAYACATTTTCWTAWGAAAATKWRATCTAAACCAGTTGGGTTCTGAAATTTCCAGTGTATTTACTTTTTKTGCTMTATTTCSCCACGCAGTAAATTTCAATATTTTTCGCTTGATTCAATTGCGAGAGACATTTGTAACCATTTGAGGTCCGCYAATTTGCTCGTTAATTACTTTTCATAAACCTTCTTATTTTTATCACCCAGTATTCTKTYCTACAAACACCAATCAATCATCCTGTTTTTTTAATTTTTCAAAGACAATTTTCAAGCTAATTGCCTATATTCTATTACCGCGTCATTGCCCAACGATACATCATCATCTTTTAAATAACTCCCAGCTTGTTGTGGCAGATCCAATGTAACTTTCCTTCGCCTATACAAGAATAAAAGGAATTGACCAGTAAACAAATATTATGCCGTCGCTTATATGGAATTGATGGTAAACAGAAGAAAACACTTCTGATCGTTTCCAGTGATGGATCAAGCGAATCATTCGAACATAGCATTCCAGCGCTGCAGTATCCAGAACAGTAACATGGCTGATATTAAAAGCAACAAGAAGTCGTTTATGAACACCAGAAATTATTTTAGGGAATATTGCGATTATACTGGTATTCATGGGCTGAAGTTTATAGGTGAACGAAGGTCTTTATGCGAAAAGTGAGTATTCCAATTGAATGAACTTCAATCAGCAGAAGCAACTTGCGCCTTTTTGTTATTAAGGCGGCGCTGATTTTATGCTAAAGTAAAATTGATTAATCAGATAGTCAACATCCTCTAACTTGCTCATTGCAAGCGGTTTTTCATCAATTATTTTTTTCAATTCACCAGGGTTAGTTGGATCATCGTTTTCTGCTTGAGTTTAACAACGTGTATTGCTGTTGTGTATGAAGTTTTCAAAAAATGGCAAAAGAGTCCAATCATCGTGAATTTTGCCTCAGAACAAGTGAACATTTTTGATATCACCTTCCCGGCGGTCACTATTTGCCCAGAAACAAAAGTCTATAGTGACTACTTTAACTATTCATTCAGCTTGAGAAGAAGCATGCAAGACAAACTGACTATTCCTGACGATAGGTAAGCTGGAGTTTTTTAGGTCTAAAACCATCCTCCACTTGTATCCGCATTGCAGATTGAAAAAACTGCAATATATGTCGATTTTATGCAACGTCAATGAATACTATCACAATATTCCGAAAATCGATACCATCGATGAAGGCTTCTTTGCATTTCTCAGAGAGGTAGGAGAGTGATTTTTAAACCGTTCAAAAAAACCCTAATCATTTTTAGGGAGCTCCAACGTTTTTCAAAAGATGTTCATGGATGCGGCAAGATTATCCATGCGAAAAAATATTTCAACCTCTGTACACCGACGAGGGATTGTGCTTTACGTTCAACATGCTGAGCAAAGGGCAAATGTTTACATCTCACACGTATGGCTCAGAAAATGACCAGTTTATTTTTTGAATTAAGGACTTTTAGGGAAAATATCGATCGGCCACCCGATACCTACAACGATCAAATGTCGATTAATTGGTCAGCTGATTTTGGATACACTGAGGACGCAGAAATCGAAACGTATCCGCGACGGGCCTTACTTTCAGGGTCCACAAACTCTTTGGAAGTTACTTTGTCGGTTAATAACACGGATTTGGATTATGGGTGTACGCATTTCCAAGGGTACAAGGTAACATTTTTGTTTAAAAAATCCAAACTGAAGAAGCATACCTAAAGCTGAAGCAGAAGACAGACTGAAACTTTGTTAATTTATTGTTAATTTATGGCCTTCGTGTCGTTTGGTAGGTGGTTTTGCACAGTCCACATCGTTTTCCCACAGTCAGCAACCATTACTTTAGAATTCCTCTGAAAAAGTCCGTGAGTGCAGCAATCACTCCAGCTATTCTTCGGACTTCAGACGATGTCGCTGACTACAGCTCGCGAAAGCGCCGATGCTTTTTCCAAACGGACATGAAACTGAAGTACTTTTCCAAATACTCCCAAATGAATTGTCGCTTGGAATGTTTTTTGAATTTGACCCTGGATATGTGTGGATGCGTTGAGTACTTTATGCCACGTAAGCAAAAACAATAATTTCTCTGTTCAGAGAATTTGGATTTATCGTATTTTTCTACTTACATATTTCAGGAAGTAAAAATATGCCGATCTGCGGTACGGGAAAATACGAGTGCATTAAAAATGCTTCATGTAAGTCTCCTTTGACGTCCTATTTATATTCTCTAACATTTTCTTTCGCTACATGTCTTTTTATATATTAATCTTGCTTTATTGTCTTCTACTGTGCATGACATGGCATTGATATGGTTGGATAGAGAAGTGAAAATTCGATCATAACAACATGTGTTAGGAAATTCGGGCAGTTTTTAACCAGAAAGCAAAATTTGAATATCAGACATTTAGGTGCAAGATTAGGTCAAAATTTCATGTTTTCCCTCCCGTTTTTGCTCATTTTTCGGAACCAAAATGAGCAAAATCGCTCGTTTTTACTTCATTCCGGAGAAAACTAAATGACCTTTGTAGAAAGTCAACCATCGATAAGCAAATGTTGGCAGTTTTCTCAAAAAAGTCTTGGTTTCAAGAAGTTTTAGATTTGCGTATTTCTTGTTTGACTTCCAAAATCGACTCAAACATCACGCTCCTGTTTTCGATTCAGATTTCGTGTTAAGCAAGTTAATTCATTTTATATTGTATTACAATATTTGTATACATTTTATTTGTATTTTGAATCTCTTCTCAATGAACAGTGAAATTAAAATGTATCCTCACTTTTTTCACAATTTATTTAGGCGTTAGAAATAATTAGTAACGTGTTTAAAGTTCTATTAAAAATGTCACCATTTATATCTGTTAAGTTTCTATATTTTAGAAAAGTCTTCCACAGTCTGATGAACAATTTACTTCAATTTTTTTTCAGTACAACAGACTTTCTTGTTCTTGAAAGGACATCTCAGCGACCACTTGAAGGCGAAAGAACGAGAAAAAATCCATAAACATCTCAGCAAGAACCATAATAATATAAGTCGTACACATTTTTGCTATTGTCCAGATATGTGCAATACTATCGACTACAATGTGGAAATTACAGAGAGCGATTACGATTGGCCGAGGAAAATGGCTACTTTAGGGATTGAAGTTCCTGTAGATGAAGAAGGGTAAGTAAAAATCTACTAAGAAAATATATTTATATTTTATGTTCATATGGTATAATCATTTTCATTTATCGCACCTTTTATATTCGTATGAAATACGTGAATAATTGAGACACAATTTTTATTTGACAACTTGCAAAATTTCACTGATTAAGGCAACGAAAATTACTGTATACTGATGTTGAAGAAATTTTGTTTTGTAATGATTCACTAATATGTTAAATAAAGCACATTTAGAAAACTAGGAAGTTTTGTGGTTTTGTAAATTTAAGCAAATCGTTTTTTAAAGTTTGCTTCTTACGCATATTGATGATCCATTTAGTTTTATGCGTATTGAACGCGTGATTATTTTCTGGCAAATTTATAAACATTCCGAAAATTGTCAACTTTTTGGCCATAAGAGTCATAGACTTCTGTAAAAATATGAGCTTCTGTATAGGCGCATTCTGCGGTCCATCAAGTTGTATTCAATGTGCAAGAAATATAGGCAATAAATACCAAGATTAAAGACATAATAAATAATCGTCTAAATATGTCCAAATGTTGGCTATTTAATAAGATTTGCTTGATAAAAAATTACTTGCAGTTTTATAATTTTAACAAAAATGTTATATTTCATAAAAATTGAAAGCCTAAAGAAAATTATCAATTATAAATAAAGTATCAATGTTGCTGTTTTGCTTATTAAATGTTTGCTTTGTTCGATACTGAAACTGTTCTGTATTTCTGTTTGAATCGTGGTTGATAAAAATTAACTTGTAATTTTCTGATTTTGATGAAAATGTTTTATTTTCCAAATATTTCAGGCCTAAAGGAAATTATAAAGTACTGACTGTTTTGTTTTTTAAAAGCATAGTTTTCGCTTCTGCTGTTTTTTTTGGTACAATTTCAAGCATCAACATAATAAAATGTTGGCTATTAATTAAGGTCTATTTTGTCTGAAGCTAAGATTGTTCCGTTTTTCTGTTTGCATCTTGGTTGACAAAAGTTTACATTTAATTCTATAAAAAAATATGTCTGTTTGAATCAGTGAATCAGTTCACAAAAATGTTTAATTTTACGAGAATTAAAAGCCTAAAGGAATTTATCAAGCGTCAACTTAGGTCTTTTGCTTATTAAAATCGTATAATGTGTTCGTTTCTTCTGCTTTTTAAACAATTTAGATAATTGCTGAGTGTATAAGAAAAATCCGTTTGAAACTTGTTTACTAGAACATCAACATAAAAGCTGTTTTCGTATCATCTCATAAACATGTAAGTTAATTGAGGTTCCTTAAACTTTTTCAAAGAGTTCTTTCTTAAGTTCAGGAGCGACCTAATTTAAAGCTATAACATGTTTTCTTGTGCAAATCAACCAGAAGCGTTGTTTTTTCATATAAGCATCATTCTAATACCCCACACAAATTAATAATTTTCTAGTTTATCCTCATCTCAACTACTCCTGTACTTCAAGGGAAATACTTTCATACCTCAGGAGCGGCATGAGTTGTTCGGTACCTTCGATTTCTTAGCCAACGTAGGTGGATTGCTTGGACTTTTCATTGGCTTCTCCTTGCTCTCCATGGTGGAACTGTTTTATTTTTTATCGCTGAGAATTATTTGCAATGTAAAATTGTATCAAAACTGGCACGGCCGACAAGAATTGATGACAAATAATCCTTCTGGGTCCATACGATTAAATAAATCTACCAATATCAGCACAGTTTCGTAAATATGCTCTTTTTAAGTTGATGTATAATCAGAACTTTCAGGCAACTGTAGGTAGGATTGGATGTATGAAAAAATAATAAATACAATTGAGTTTTTTTAAGCATGAGCCCCACATGAGCTGTTTGTTGAGTTTGCTTAGAAATATTGTTGAATAGCATTTATGTATCTAAGAAACCAAGAAACGTTCAAATTTATTCTAGAAGAAATATTTTATGGAGTTTTAGGCCTGCTTGCTGTGGAGCCCTTATGATTTTGGCAAAATTTATATCTTGCAAAAATATGATGAATACTAATTTAATAAATTAGATGATGTATTGTTGTGCGTTTGCTTTAGTTTTTTTTAACTAAATCCTAACTTTTCAGAAAGTTTGATAACTCAATCGCTTTCATCGGCAATCATGGAAAAAGAGGGGTTTTCATATTCCTCTTCTGTTGAATCTGAACAGGAATAAAATGTAAATGCTCATGAAACTCAATTTATGATAAAAACATCAACAAAACAAAATTTTCTCTAAAAGCATTCATCACGTAGCTTACGCAAGGGTAAAGTAAAAATGTTCGCGTCTGATTGATTTAGTTTGACTTTTCTTTTTCCTGATTTAGTGAGAGTTTCATACTAGTTTTAGCTAAAATTACACTCTGCAATTTTGATTTTCATTAAAAGCGTCCAGGCATTTGCGGAATCGAAAGTAGAATTTGCGCATTCTGAGTCTTAAAAAACACATTGGGTAAATTTCAAATGGTCTCTGTTTGGGCATTTTTTTCCGAATAACTATGAAAAAACAGGCATGCTGGTAAATTTCCATAGGCCATTTTAACATCCGACGAAAGCTTTTAACACCAACGCCAAGTTCTCCTTCAGCATTCAGTTGTTTTGTGACGTTCAGCATGAACAGACCGCGCTCACTGTTCGATTCGAGCGGGTAACACGTGCATTCACAAATCACAACAAATGACTATCACCTGGACATCCGCTCGACGTCTCGACGTCTTGGACCGACGTCGATCAGAATGCCGCAATATTTTTTCACATAAAATGTGCCATCCATATAAAACTTCTAACGTTCTTCTCTGGATATTAGCTGTGGCATGTTTGGGGAGTATTCAAATTAATAACGCTCAAGGTAAGAAAAAAACTCAGGATTAAATTAATATCTATATTAATCCTATCCACCACTAATTGCCTTAAAATTCTGTTGTAAGCAGAATATTATCTAATTTAGATGCGTATCCGGTGTATTTTAATTAAAATATTAGTCCCACAGCCTCTGACAAACCGTGTTTTTCCTATGTAAACCGTATTTACTCTGACTAAACTTAGACAATTATGTTGATTAAGGTTGAACTTTGTCGAGTTCAAATTCATTAAGCACATCGGACATTATCAATTTGTGCAATTGTTTAATTTTTCGTGCGATGCAAGCACAAATTTAATATTCTTTGTTTGTTGTACATTTTACGCTTTAACTGGTCCATTAGTGTGATTTAAAGCACGAAGAGACATGAAAAAATCATTAAACCGCGCATTATTAATGCGTTGCCATTCAATAAAACATATTTTTTTAATTAACAAAAAAATCCCACTCCCTTTTCTATGACAATAAACAATGCTCTCAGGCTAAAAGTGCGCTTTATTTACATAAATTTATTATTTCATTTACATGCAGTTCCCCGTGCAGTTAAATTTTACTGAGAACTGAAGACATTAAAACTTAATTAGTGAGTTTTAAACTAACTGCAATTTGTGTGCAATACTAAATTAAATTATCTTGAGATAATTACGTTTATAAATAAAACTGAAAGAACAATCATGTCATAGATGCGGGGTTTGACCTTTATGGAGACTTTTAAGAGACGGTATTTTATACAAAAGTTAATGAATTGTAGGAAATTTATTATGCAAGATCTTTTTTGATGCTGGTGATGGAAATTGTGAACAAAAATTATAAATGTCTAAAAATGGAGCAACATAAATGTTTTATTGTGCTATTGTTTATTGTGTGTTGTACCGTAAATGATCAGGTGCTGCGCGTCTTTAAAGGGTAGCAAAAAATAATAAAAAAAATACACCAAGAAAGTCTCTAGAACTAGAATTAAATCTGCAAAATGTAAATAATTGGATAAATTTTGCAGTATAAAAAATTGCCATCGTTGGTTCAAATTTTCGAAACATTTTAATGCGTAAAACATTTTTTTAACGTTAAAAAATTTGCTTTTCTGTTTTTAAAAACGTAAATTTTTATTAACATAACAATTCCAGAACAATTAGCTTGTTTTTCTGCTACATTGTTAAACTGGTAATTCACCGCGATATAATTTTAATAAAACTTGGATGTAAATTGTCTCAAAAAGCTTTTTCAAATAATCTAGAGGGTGTTAGGAAATGATGCACGAAAAAGTCGGTAAGTGCCTCAATATGAAATTTGATTGTCAGTTAGGTGTATGAATCTGAAAAATAACGAAATCCTAAATTTTAAAATAATTTTATTAAATATTTTCTTTGATTTCAACTCCATTAACTGTTGCTCGTGATAAATGATAAAAAATTTACATTCGCTTCTTAAGCCTCGATTTGAAATCACCTTTGGTGTGTATTGAAATCAGAAAATGAGAAAACGTTCGAGAATTAACGATAAATATATTTTTATAACAAAGATGTTACCGATTTAACATTATCGAATTATTATGCAGACATTCGCGGAATTTTTATGAAAATAATAATAATAATAACAAAATAGTTTTTATGCTTGCATAAATTGCACTTTTCACCAAAAAAATCAATTCAGTTACTTTTCATATTTTTCATCATTCCCATTAAAATGCCAAACAAATATTGATATTTACCACATATTGAAAATCCTTAAACATAATTAAATAACGTCTAATAAACATATCAAAAGCTTCAACCATATAGAGTGAAACGTATTGTCTGCTACTGGGAACCAGTAAAATGATAATTTATTATTAACTATTTTAATTACCGAAGAATCCCGGGCTTTAAACGTAATTAATCATAAGAAGGCGAGCTACAAAAAATGCGACACGGTTTGGGCAGACAAAATATTTTATTATTTTACGTCTGCGATCGGACAGAACAGATCGTGGGTAAAAACATTATTAATATTATCATTAAAATTTCAATTTATTGTTTAAAAACAACAGCGTCAAGGACTGAGTTAGGAGCATTTCTGCAAAGAAAAAAATACGGTTAGGTAGAAAAGTACTGCCTAAGATTCTTAAGTGCCTTTTTGTTTCTGTTCATACCGGTCAGGTTTTCTGGATTATTTTACTAACTAGAGTTTCAGCTGAATCAGTCATAATTATTAGTATAATTGCTGTATTCGGGCACTTATTGTCTTGAAAACTATACAAGTTTTGAGAAAAAAATCCGTTTGTTTCTGTCGATTGTTTCGACTACGAAAACATACTTTTTAGTTGAAAATATTAACACGGTCTTTCTTTCTCTCAAATTTCAATTATTCTTTTAGGTTTTTCTGAGCTATAATTTAGTAATTATAGTCACAATATAAAACATTTATCTGTCTCCGGGTCCTCTTTCGTCGATCGACAGTATCTTTTAAAATTGCCTAAAAAAATCTAATTTCTAACTAGAAAACTGATTTGAGAGTTTTAATTTTTTATGTATAAAAGGACTAAAGCAAAATTGTGCAATGTTTCCTTTGAAAGCTGCCGCTTTCATTGTGGCTAACTTAGTAGATCAGATATGATCGTAAATTTGAAAATTATCATTAGTTCCATAGAACTGTTTAATGAACGCAAATCGACGCCTGTCTAAACAACAGCAAGAACAACAACGATAATTTATTATTTCCATACGATAATGCGATCCTTGCGACAATCCCATTTGAGCATTATTATTATTCATAGCATTTGTCGGCCAATCAAATGATTGTGCAGTAAATATTCGTTAGTTATAATAATAATTGCCATTAACAATAACTCGATCTGATTATTATTGAGATTATTTATTGTTATTCGTTCGTGTGGGTCGTTGACAACTTGAGAAAATCGTTGCGACACACATTCAGGCTGGGACATTGATTAAGCTATTATTTCTAATTGTGTATTGCAGCCAATTCTCAGCCAGTTTATTTAAACAATTACAAAAAGTGTCTAAATTACTGCAGACCTAAAATTTTAATGTATAGCGGAGGCAAAGGAATTATTTCAGAATTTATTTGATGGCATGCAGGTCTCCCACAATATGTTAAACAAATGCTAATATGTCTGAAAGACTTGTCATTTAATAGGTGTTTATGACCATCATTACTGGGAATCGAGTATTATTTATTTAGCGCTGTGCTTTTGTGTGGTGAATAATGTAAGACAATGATCGTTAATTGAAGAACTGGACGTTTAAGTTAATTGTTCAATGGAAATTTTGGATTAGCAATTAAAGCTGTGACTTTTTTAGCCGGATGGCAAAGCTGATTCAAGATTTTTAAAGAAAATATTTCAAAATATACTTCACCCTGTAATTAACGCGGCTCCTAAACAAGCCGAGCTTGTGACACCTCAACAAAAACGAGCAAAACCATCTGAGGTTTATTTACGGGCTTGTGCCTCTACAGCTCCCTTCTTTCTCTTTTTGCTTTGTTTTAGTCGTTTTTGTGTCTTCGCCAGATTAAATTAGCTCAATAAATTTTAAGCGATCGCGAATATGCGTTGGAACATCAATTTTTTCCCTTGGGCCATGCCCATTTAGGTGATTTGTAAGGATTCTCAAACTTGAGGGCTTGAACTAATTTTTGATTGACTTGGGGCTCAACATTCTAGGAGTTTTACCGAGAATAGCTATTTTTAGTTTTTTTTAGCAAAAGATAATCCAGTTCTAACTCACACTGAAACCCACCTCTTAAGTCTTCTTGAAATTTTATACACAATAAACGAAACCAAAAATCGGAAACAGCAATAATAATATCATCAAAATAATTGATATAAATAAACGACGTTTGAACAATTTTTCTGTGATGTTTTCTAAAACAAATTTAATATTGGTAGACAAACCACAAGAAAAACAAGAAAGTAAAAATTGTAAGCATCTTTAGTGGAGTGTTTGCACCGGTTCAAACTCACACTCAAAATCTTCACGTAAGTTTAAAGAGGCGAGTAGAAAGTGAGTTAAAACGATTCTTGCGATTTTTACTTTCGAGTTTTCTAATTTATGTTTACAACCGTGACATTTTATTTGCTAAATTTTATGTAAAAAATGGTCACAAGCCGATTTTTTTCGCTGCTCAAGTTACTCAATCATCTTGAAATTGCTGTTTTTTAACTTACTTTTTAAGTACATTACGATAATTGTTGTTCTAGAGGAATAGTTTATTGAACCTCAAACATATATTTATTATTTTGTATATAAGAATATGTAAGGTCGGGAAGTATTCCCGAAAAACTTTGTCGGGAATTTAAAATAGGTTTACAGCTGATAAGCGTTCGGATAAGAAGATTTTCAAATTAAAAAACTCAATTTTTTTCTAATGACACATCATGTATTGTTTCAGTTTTTTTTATTCGGGATTAGAATATCTTTTCTTTTTGCCAAAGTATCTAAAATTATTTTTCATAGTTTACGAGAAAATTCGGTTTTACTAAATGGATCCCTTATATTTCTTACTGTGTGCTTTAAAGCCATTCGAGTTTAATACAATTTTGAAAGAAATTAAATCCGCAAAACGTAAACCTATTTAACTCTATCACCCTGTAGATTTTTAGCCCCAATGCATCTTTTGTCTAAAAATGCTCTCAAAAAAGTGTTTTCACTTGTTGGTCAAAGTTGACTTTTTTACTTTAACTCATTTTATTAGTCGTCCTATTTATAATCTATTTGCAGGCTAGTTTAAGGCTTATTCACGTGGGTCACAGACAAATAGTTAAAGAAAAAAACTAATGGACAAAGTAATGGTAAATCACCTTTTGATTGGTTACTTTTTATTCTAAATGTTCTATTGATCATATCAGAAAATATGCTCTAAACTAAACGCGTTATTATTTTTTCAAGGTGCAACTTGCTAAAGCATTTAATTAGCTTGTTACATTTTTCATCTTCAAATGTTTCTTTTGAAGCTCAAAACATTTTTTTAGCAGAAATGTGTTCTTTAGTTTTTGTTTTAATTAGTTTTAATAAGTTTCTATAGTTTAAACCATATTTAATCAAGTACGCAACCGTGAGGAATCTCACGATTATACCAGAATTAACCAGAATTATTCCCTGCATATTTAATTTTTTTTAATTTAATAAATCAAAGGTTGCAAACACTTTCAAGTACGTTCATCTGTTATGTGTCTTCAACACAAAAACTAAACTGCTTCGAAGCACTAGAGTCAGTAGCTTGCAAAAGGTAACAAATGAAGCATTATACGAAGTTAATAACGAATTGATAATAGAAAAGTACAATACTTCGGTAAACTTTTCGTTCGAAGTTTTAGTAAGAAAAAAAATTCGATCGTCCATAAATTCTCTAAAAAACGCTTTTGAAATTCGCTTTTTCAATCATTTATACACGAAAATTAGATTTTCCAGTGCTGTTTGCCGCTAAATTGTGTTTTAGGGACCAACAATTCATGACTCGACAAATTTCAGTTTCATTTACAGTTTTTCGTCAAAGTTTGGAATATTCGCTCTGGGCTCTAAAGTATGTCAATGTTGTGCCGAGCACTTTGGTCACGAGACTGGTTTGAGAATAACAACAAAAAAATCAGAAAATACAGTTTGGAAGGTTTTTTGCAATAAAATCAGTGTCGTGCCCGAAGGGCTTGGCACAACGCATAAGATTCTAAAGTTTCTCAAAGTTGTACCGAGCCCTTGGGGGCCCCGCTGGTTGAAGAACATTAAGAGAAAATCAGAAAATACAGTTTGGAAGGTTTTTTTCCAATAAAATCAGTGTCGTGGCCGAAGGGGTCAGCACAACAAGCGCATAAGATTCTTAAGGTACTCAAAGTTAAAATTGATAAAGGTGTAAAAATAAATGTTAACCATTTTTTAACCAGCACTTATAGATTTTCATTCACAATATTTGTCCTTCTCCGTATTGACATTATCGGCTATTCCAACCTACTAATTATACGTGCCAAGCCATGTTTAAATTGCATCATAGCAGCAAACCCAACTAAATTGCCGATATCTAAATGGTAATGCTGATTGTCAATCAAACCAATCAGTGGCAAAGTCGGCACTTAATATTCAGATTTGCATAAAATATTCTATGCTAATCTGCAAATAACTATAATAAAATATCCAGAACGGAAAAATTGCTAATAACATGTTTATACACTAAATTATGTAGTTTACAACATGCTAATGTTTAATAATTGCGGAATGTTATAGGAAAATTGCTTATTATATTGAAGGTTTTCAAATAGTCCATGAATGTCTGTTCTGTATTTTTTACAAACTTCTTTTTGGGTATTTCGCCTCAAAAATTTTTGTCTTTGAAAAAGACAGAATTTTCTCACGTCTTTTATTACAGATTGATAAATAGTGCTCCTATTTCG
>NW_026018165.1:15496622-15519623 GCF_020466585.1 Dendroctonus ponderosae | reverse complement strand
GAAGTTTGTAAAAAATGAATCCGCCTCAACAATATAGAACTTATCTGTTCTGTATGTTCTGAATCTGTTTCAGTTCATTTCATTGATTTAAAATGAATCTGCTATTTTCCCCATTAAAAACAAAACGGCTGAATGCGTACTTGAATATAATTCATTTTCTGAATTATTTTCTCTTTATACATTTATATTCATTTACCATCCAACTCTGAGATAAATCAAATATGAGCTCGTGCAATTTATTTATTTATTCAGAAACGTTCAATTTACATCCTTTTTTACATGAATTTCTTTTCCAGATTTAATGTGCTGCACCCATACCACGGGAACATGCAGGAATGTCTGCGAAAATGTAAGTTACGAAAAATGCTTCTTTGCTAGCAGTAAAATCAGCATTTGATTTACTTAATACATTGAAATTTGCCAAGTTAGAGCAGGGGCAAAGACATAGGTGTGCGAGTCATGCTGATGGAAATATCCACATTGGCTGTTAGCCAAAATAGGCCGTCGCCAAAGTCCGCTATATTCTTCATACTGTCAATGTTCTTTTTACTCTGCCTGCATTCTTTGATCTTATTTTATAATATATTTCTGAACTGTCTATTAGGAATAATGTATTTTTGAACGGTGCTCCTGTGCATCATCGCGGTCAACCAGACAAGCTCTTACTTAGCTAATATTAAATTATTTAACATTGGTTATTTGTTAAAATAAACGGAAGGAAGGAAGCAGAAGAAGCTTATATTTTTAGCCTCAATATCTACTTCTGCAACTGCGGCGTTTCCGCTTTGCTTTGAGACGTGAACAGGCTGTTGATTATCGTCGGATTATTTGAATTTTCGCAACTGTTCTGCCACTGAAAGTTTATTACGCTTTTTTGGCCTGTTATTTCTAGGAAATATTAATATTTGGTTTTGAACATTATCTTCTTAACACTCCTTAACATTAACTATCTGTTTAAACCTAATCATAGATGCTGAAAGCGTGCCTTACAGGAACCTTCTGATTTCCGGCCATTTCTCAGACCAAAATGCGTCTTGAATTAAACAGACGCTTAAGCGTTGAAGCTTCGTAATTATTTTTCAAATCGATGGATTCAGTTATAATATAATATAATAAGATATAATATAATCAATTATTTAAAAATGAGGAAAACATTCTAATCTAGCTAATAAACTCAGATCTAATCTTGCTGTTCTACCTTAAACCACCCCCTGGAAGAGTCTTTTGGCGTGTTCAAGACCGAAAATAGACAAATAATAATGCTCCATTATTTGTAGCTCGAAGCTTTGAGCAGATTAAAATCAGATTATTATTTCATGACAGAACATGCACGGAAGAGCTTAGAAAGTTGGATCCCCTTGCTCTCAGATGGCCCACATGGCTTTTTATAAAACACGTCTAATAGCTGGTTCAAAGTGATCCGAAATCTTAATGCACTTCATATATTGGGATCACTTCCAGACTGCCAATGATTAACATGTTTAAAGCTTTGAAGTGCTCAAACCCATTTCAAAAAAGTGCATGGAAAATRACGTTTATTTAAAGCAAAATTAGTTCAGGCATGAAAAGTATATTCGAACGGTATACAAAAAATGAAGATTTGACGTTGGGTCAGCAAGGTAATAGTAAGGAAACAGGAAAATGTTATTTGCGAAAAAACCATGACCGGTACAAGATTTTCCAAAGAGGCAAAAATYTAGGAAAAAGATTGGTGCMTCAACCAAAGGAGAGATTGATTGTTTTCGGCTATCAAARCACTCRGAAATTGCCAYTTCTCCAATGGGGATGGGAATTGTAGCTTCAYCGAAAAATGAGTCCATGACATTTTTCTTAAAAGGTCAGATGTTGCGTTTACGGGACACCTTGTATAAAGTCAATAAAATGGCGATTTGTGCATTATTAATTCAGAAGGGGTCTAAAGAAATTCTAGCATGCAACAATACAAGACAATCATATTGATGGCACCAGCAAAGGCCCTCATTGTGCATTCTAATGTCCAGGCCGCAATGATATCCCTCTCATTAATATTAATCAGCGTATAGCGTATTTTAATTTCAAAGACATATAAAACGAAGAATTTACGATTGGTTGTGTGTGTGTGTGAATTACGTAGCGGTTTCAAATTAAATTTGCTGGAAACGGTCTGTTGTTCGTCTAACAAACACAAATTTGGCTGTTTGAAATGTAAAATCGCAAAAGCATAATTTATAATTGTTCTGTTTAAGCGCTTAATTATACGAAAGGCTACGTAGTTCAATGATCGCTAAAAGCTTGAAACGATCGGCTAAATAATTAAAAATTCCCGTTTACACTAACTCATTTCCCAAATTTTTATTGCCAGTTAGGCAATTAGGAATTGATTAACTTGATCTTAAATTCGTTTAATTTGCCTTAGTAGTCAATCGAACATTGAAAACGAAAATAAACCGAACCCTAGGAACATCTGGACAAGGCCATACTGTAAACAAAATTTACATTATTAGTTGTGTCTTAGTTGCGCAGTAGCGTAGAAGGTTGATTGGGGAAGCGTAGAAGGTTGATTGAGTTTTTTTCCTGGTTTATTGGTTTGATTTGAGTTTCGGCTTTGCTTCCAAATGCATAAAATTGAACTGAAGATCATGCACAAATGTTGTTGTATGAGTTATCGCATGTGCAATTGTACCCATCTGAAGCATGTTTGGGTTTAGTGTTCTGTTTTAAATAATAAAATCGCATATTTTAGTACAGGAATTGTTGATTTTATGGGTTGAAATTGAAGCACTTTGATGTTATTTGGATTATCTGGTTATTTTCCTTTAAAAGTTTGCAAAAACATTTTTGATAATTTTCTCGTTTCCATCCCTTTTGTTTTCTGTTGAAAACATTTTCACCTTATACAAAGCAACTTTCTTAATATGTAGTGTTTCTTRGRAAATTGYRTTTTTCTAACACTCGTGTATTGAAAATGACAACTTTGCAAAAGCCAGAAAAAAGGCGTCTACTTTAAAGTCCAGTTCGAATAATTTYGCGGTTWMACCAAATCTAGAKTTGTTTGTGCTTTGTACTCTTTTGTCTGAAACACATTTCGTAGGTATKTAAGTTAGATTTGGTAAGTTTTSGGTAATTTTTATRTTTTTTCTTACTTTCTGAAGTGTTAGTTTTGCCTGATTTCTCTCAAACCATTCGGCAACTTGTTGAAAAMWTTTTTARGTATTGATTTGTTCATTTGCCTAAAGAAACCGCATCTCCTGAAGATGGTTTAACTCGAACATTTTTGCTGAATTTCGGAGTCMCAAAATTGAGAAATTTAAGCCAACTGAACATTTWAATMTATTTTTTGCTKACTTTTCGAGTCTTCATATTGAAATACTGGAGCAACCTAACGACTGWCATGCAGAAACTTGCTAACTTGTTTTCTGAAGTTTTGATGCCTGAAATMGGAAAATAAATTCAGATTGAAATATTTGAGGCAGAAAATGYCCGCAGAAAATTMATTTGTAGTTGACTACTAATTTGTCTYKAAGTGAAGACACTCAAAAAGCGTTGGTTGAAGATTTGTTCGTTTCTGAGACTTCCTTACCAAGAAAATTCATAGARTACTGTTTTTGTCACGTCTCAGTTCTGATAATCTGAAGAAATAGTAAATATTGATGCGGAAACAGCCTCAATTTCCCGAAGAACAAAAAGTCTTCCAGGGGAGATGATTTGGATCGAGTAGCACTTTTTCACTATGGCTCGTTGCAATTTGTGGGAATCATTTTGAGAAGAACCATTTAATAAAATTAGGCTTGCCTTCAGCTTCTTCCTGATGGTCTTTTTTCGACAAGGTGAGCATAATTTTGCGCAAACGCGTAGCAAATGGAAACATTGGAAACTAGCAATGTTCCTCATCGTTAAATCAAAAGCACATCAATTGGCCAGCAAGAAAACCCGATTTCAATCCTTTGGATTTTATTGAAACATTTTTCCTTGAGTTGATATACCATGTTAATTCCTGTGTGGAATGAACATAAATCTTGCAGGAATTTAAAAGAACGAAAGAAGTTCGCAGAAAAAGAGTATTGAAGTAAAAAAGCAAATTAAAAACACAATTGAATTGAAAAAGGAAATGGTTTTTGAACCAAAAAAGTTTGAAAAACAAAAGTTTAAACCGTTACAGGGACTTTGGAATGAGGTTCGTGTTTTATTTTTCAATTCCTCAAATATAAAATTATGAAAGTTGTTGGATTAATACAAAAATTAAATTTTTAGCAATTGTCATAATTTCCATTTTCGTTTCCATTCCAATAATTTTTCCAACTCATTAAACTGTTTTCTACTATTACACATTTGCAACTACATTTTTCAGTAATTATTGGTGCTCTTCAAAAAAACTTTACATCGATTTGCAGCGCGAGTACTACTTTTTAAGTAAAAACACATGTACTTGGAAAAATTGTCGTTAAAAAGCCACAAGAGGAACACAAAATAATCTAACAAGATTTACGTTGTATAATTTGAACAATAACGTTAGGTACAGACTTTATTGTAAGTATATAATAAAAGTGCTGAAAATTTTCAATTTTACGCCCGGCTGTAAAAAGTTTTATACTCTCCAGTCTGTAAAAGAGCAAAAACGGACGTACGCCCATGTTCAGTTTTGTTTTAAGGCGTTCCGGCGATTTACGATCGATTTTATCGGAAAACAAAAGTGAAACGATGAGCCGTAGGCTGCTCAACTTTATTGCCGACCGGTTGTTTAAAATGTTTATATTTTAATTTTAATTGCCTAGTTTCGTTTACAAATTGGCTCATCCAAACAAACATTAATTTCAAATAGTTCAACTTTGAAAGTGTTTGAAATTTACTACTGAGGAGATAGTTAAGTTGGTGTGTCATATGCAGTAACATTTAAGCACCGGAAAATTATTTCAGGTCTCAGATAGAAACATTAAATAATGCAAATTTAAATCAAGCATGTTTTGAATCAATCAGTTCAGGTTCAGCGCGTTGTTTATTTGATTGACTACCATCTCACAGGTCTTCGTGCATCAAAACAAGTGAGTTATGATGGAAATAAACTTCCAGCGCCACGATTTTTCTTGTCGCAGCAGGTTGTGCTCGCCCTGTAGGGCATGCACAGCGTGTTCCACCCATCAAAAAGTGTTACCTCCCGATGCGCCATTGTTTTCTTTTAAGTTTCGAAAATCGTGCTTTTCATGCACAGTGCTTTATTTTTTACTGTCTTTTGTTTGTGTGGTAGATCGTTTATTTATTTCCTAGTGTTAGTCATACAAATCGATGTGTGGCTATTGAAATGGAAGCTTGGAAGCTTGTTGTTCATGTTCATCGACGTGAACTACTAAAGTTCTATGTTTTTTTCTTATCAAATTTTTGTCACCCTTTTTTGTTGCGTTCACAATTTTCCAGGCCACTTGCTTTATTTTGCAGACCCTCTATTCACTGCTTCTGTGCTTCTTGATTTTGTCGTTTAGTTGATGAATTATTTTTCTTGTATTACTATCAATAGCGCAACATTTTTTCAACATTATAATCATTTGCCTAAAGAACTTGCAGTTAAGGAGCGAGACGCGGGACTGATGAAATGGGTTGAGTCATTAAAAGTTTCTTGCCCGCAAATTGATGAGTTCGTTTAATTCGTGTAATAGATAATGAGTTTCGCAATGTGTAGGCCAATTGTACCCTTTGACCACACGCACTAATGAAATATTAACTCTCTTATGGGCCGTTTTCAGCCAAAGCGGCTCTGGATGCATATCTATGCGTGTATTTATGCTGCACTTAAATACTGCAAAATTCTCAGAAAGGGTGATATTCGTGACGTGGACAAATAAGGGACTTGAGCTCTTTATTACTCCCTAGAACAGCCAAGAAGACAACTAAAACAGCCAGTTCATGAACGTGATTTTTGTGTGTTAAACTAAAGCCTCTTCAGGCAATAATTATGAATAATACCCAATAAGCTTGACATTTATTCAACAATATTCGAGTAAGTTTTATACTCTTGTAACGTTATATGGCATTAATAAACTAAGGCAAATAAAAATGAGATAATTTATGGGAAACTGGCTGCAGTTCGACGGGCACTAAATTCAGATCGCCGTGGGCACGCTGGAGTTATGACTTTTATTGTCAAAATAATTAATTGGCAACACTTATTTTGGTACGAGAAACTTGTACCTTGTAAACGGCTTCTTGACCCGACCAAAGGTTAACGAAATTTCAAGTTTCATGCTGCATTTTTATCACCCGAAAAAAAATGCTTTTGGTTCTCGGAACTGCAAGAAATTAAAAGTCGACCAACTGCTTCGGTTCTGTTTAAAGGCATTGAAGCCCAAAAATTAACGTGGAAGATCCACGTTAGAAGCCTGGAAAACTGTGAAATTAAACAAATTTTCGCCTCTAGAAAATGGCTTTGCTTGAGTCTCGCAATTAAGATCTCACGCCAAAGTAACATTCTCCAACATTTTTTCTCAATTTTCCAGTCATAAAGTTGAAAAATTGAAGTAAAAACTATCCGCCGAAGATTATTTTGTCTTTTGCTGCAAATTTTTTGAGTTTCCACATTGGGAGACTGGAGCAACTTATGATTGTCATGCAGAAGCTAAATCATCTCTAATTTCGATACCTAAATTCTATAAATTAATGCAGAGTAAAATATTTGAAGCAGCAAATATCCGGCGTACATTATATTGTTGTTGACTACTAATTTGTCTACTAATAGCTTTGGCTGAAAATTTATTCGTTTCTGAGATTTTCTGAAGAAGAAGATTATGTGAAGATCGTTTTTCTCAAGTCTCAACTTTGATAAGCTGAACCATGCGTTCCAACCATCAAAAATTTAGCGTTGATCTTTAAAAGCTTGGAAAACTGGGAAATGCGAAGAATATTTTTTAACCTCTGTAAAATGTTTTTGCTCGAGACACAATTTCCGAGTCTCAAAGTGAAGAAATTGCACATATTGATGTAGAAAACTTGACAACGCATAAAACTGTCTATAAAAAACAGAAGACTCTATTGTCTTTCGTTGCTCAGTTTTCGAGTCCTCACATTGAGAAACCGGAAAAATTTAAGCATTTTCAGGAAGAAACCTACTTTGTACAATGTTGGCAAATACTTTTCACTTCTGAGCAGTTCTTCTTACATATTGAACCACAATTCGATACATTCTTTAATATTTTCTCTTCTTCGCTTCTTCTTGATGAACGATTGTTTCTATTGTTCACTACTAACTTTTCGAGCTTCCATATTGATACAGTGAAATCACTGTAACAATATTGCATCTGTGAAATCACTTGGAGAGCTGGAGGATGAAACCGCATCCCCTGAAGAAGAAAAAGGCTGATAGTGCAATTTACTGTGTTGTAGACAAGAATATTGAGCTTGTATTTGCTAAGCAATTATTGGTGTAAGATGATCAATATAAAATAGATCTAACAACTGCAGAAAAAATTGCAAACAACGAAGAACGGAACGGGAACGTTCGTTCCCGTTTTCGAATGAAAATTAATTTTTTAATTAAATGAAAATTATGTTAAGTATTAATACAATTGCGGAAAACAGCAGTGGTCGATAGCCTTTCCTAGATAAAGATATGTTGTTGTTGTATAGAATTTTGCAGGAGTTTTATGGTAAATTCACTTTTCTTAAATTCCATGGTTCGAAATTCAAAATAGCCACATATTTGGTTCTCGCTGCAAAAGTAAGAGAGAACTTGGTTCTAGATCAGGAAATAATTTATTCAAGAAACTCGTTTGAGTGGATTTTTGGCGAATTTTCCGAAAATTTGATGGTATTTCCAATTCAAAAAAGCTACATATTTGGTTTTACCACAAAAAGAAAGAAGGAACTCTGTTCTATTTCAGGAAGAAGAGGTTTTCACGTTTTACTAGACAATTTCTTTCAGTTGATTTTTGTGGAATTTGTAAAAATGATTCTTTGAAGGGTGTGAGAAAGTCATCAAATTACTGCTGTAGACGTAAAAGTTATGTAATCCGGAATAAGTTGGAAATAATAATGCAGACAGATATCAAAAGTTTCGGAAATACAAAGAAATATAAGTTATTACAAACATTTTGCCTGTTTTAGAGAACATTGCACTTTTCTCAGTAAAGTAATATTTTCATTTCAAACATTGAACATTATTTTTTGTTAATAAATCTAAAACGCCTAAGATATCAAAGTCCGGTTTGCAGCATTTTTTTTCAAAATTTAATTATCTTGTTGATGCTGATATCACAATTAGTGATTATTTTTGCTAATGGTACTTCATAGCATTTTTACTAGGAACTTTCGGACTCATTTAGAGTCTGCAAGTCACCATTTTTTGTACTCATAAAGAGTACAACAAAGTCGCTTGAAAGTGGCAGCGATTTAAATATTTTCATCTTTAAAAGCTTCTCCCAGTCTTAGTAAAGACAAAGCGCCCATAAGACTTAATCGAAAAAAAAATCAAAATTTCGGAACGTTTAAATACTGCTACCAAAGGCATTTATTGATTAGGACTTTTCCGGAAAATTTTGAATTTTTGCACCTAACTTTTCCACCTAGCCATAGACGCAACGTCAAAAGCATTTTCAGGCAGGATTTTTGCATCGTTACTTTCGTCATGAAAATTTTATGCCTTGCTTTGTTCATGCGTGCTAAATAAAACCCGGTAGGACTGAAAAATCAAATTAAAAAGTGAAATAACAGTAAATAACTTAATACACTCAAATCTAAAACACAACTGAAAATGAGGATATAAACGTCTAGCTAGCGAAAAATTCTCGATAAATAAATGTATTATGCAAAAAAATAATAAGAAATAGAAAATCGTCAAGTACGTGACACTGTTTTAAAGATCAATTATATATGTTTTTATATTTAGAACTATCAACGACTTCAGAACACTCAAAACTCTAAAAAACCCTTGGTTGTTCACGTTCTATAAGTGTTCGTCCTGTGCATTATTTTAAAACAAAATGATGAATGCTGAAGAGCTAAATCCATGGACTAATTATTATTACTCGCCGGCTTTCGAGATTGAAGCTCATAAAGTAAGACGGTCGACAGACCCTAACACCGAAACACCATAAACACTAAAAGAAAATAAAGTGTTCCGTGCAATAATAAACATGGCCATTAGAAAGTCTTTGACAAATCGAAAGAACGGATACTCCTAAGGGGTACTGAAGAGATACAAATTAACTGCAACCTAAACAAGCGGGGGCTTCTGGATTTATTTGCTTTCATTTCGCCCGTTTGAGCAGACTCTAATCCTTATGAGATAGAGATGAAAAGATGCCGACAGTGATACGTTTTTGGTGAATGATATCCTCATCTTTCCAGCGCTATTCTAAGTGCCGATTCGAATCAAGTTGAATGCTTGAAATATATTATTCGGCTGTAATATCTAAGGAATTGAGTGGCTGGCAGCTTTTCACTGCAGGTTTCTAATGGTTGGGATGCCAATTTAAAAATAAAATTTTTTAATGGTCGAGATTTGACTATGGCACTTGTAAAGCAACATTTCGGGCTGGCGGCAAATTGGTCACAGATCTGGAAATAGGCTAAAAATATCGAGATTTATTTTTGTACATGAAAGACACATGAAAGGAGACGATATAGGTCACTTTATAATTAAGGCTTTAGCTCATCAGAGATTGCACAGGACAATTGTGGAACGCGGAAATTTGGTTTGGCAATTATTAAAGGGAAACCCAGCTTCCATGTGACAAAACTGTTGTTTTCTACTAATAGTTAAATTAAAGCACGCATTATTTCCTCAATATTGTAAAATAGTTCACATTTTAGAACTATGTTACGCCGCAAAATATTAATCATATCCGGTACTGAAATCGACTTCAATCCTTACTATTAGATTCTGATAACGCGGTTCTATGTGCGATTCTTCCGAGAAAACGTGTAGATAACTAACCAGACTGAACACATGATGATTAAAAAAAAATAGAACTATTTTAAGTAAGTTTCTAGGAAGTGAAAATTACTGGCAGCCTTCTAAATGATCAGTTTATTCGTATTTAATAGCCGCTTTAATAAGGATAGTTATTTACATTTTTTCAAATACTATTAGCGAAACTTTTGGACGAAGTTTCTTTCGATTTTGATCCAGTTTATCATTTTTCAATTAATAAATGTTAAACATTTGTTTGAATAAATATAATTAATACTTTCAACCGCCGAGATACCCTGATCTCGGTCCGTTTGATTTTGCCTTCGAGAATGGATAGTCGTGATGCTACAAAAGTGGACACAAGAAATGCGTTAAATTGCGCTACTACATCCATTAAAAAACGGACAAATAAGTGTGTCGAAGTGGCCGCTGATGTTTTGTGATACATTAATGCTGTTTGTTTATAATTAAATTACTCGTTTCCTGTTGATTTTAGAATATTTTTCTTGTTAGTGTTTCAAGAACCATTAATCAAATCATTATTTAAAAAATTAAACATTTGACCAACATCTGAACCTATTTTGCTTTTTTTTCGACTCCTACACCCGTCAGATCCATATTAAGCAAAATACGCTCTTATACTTGTATGCCGTTATTTTGCCTTTGAACAAATTTTCTTCAGAATTTTTCATTTTCTCTGGAGCAACTCTCTACCTGTTTAATTTAACCTGTAAGACTTAATTAGAAGACTTTTCAAGAACCATTAACACTGGTTTATTATGCTGTTTTTAATTTGATAAGAAATATCTTCGCTTAATGAAAAAAATCATTTTTAAGGCAAAATTCGATAATCTATCGTAGTTTTTGCAAAGGCAAAAAAAACTTTCGATAAAACAAGTTTAAGAAAAAATTTTTTTCGTTTTATGAACAAGAAAAAATAGAAGTATTTTTTCTTGCTTTTGTTGCATTCGACATAATAACTCGCTGAGCTTCTCAAAATACATATTTGTTCGAGGAAAATTGGGAGAAAATTATTTCTAAATACTCCGCAAAAACCTCGTAATCCGCTTAGCCAGCTTTACTTGGGCTGCTTTGAAGCAACAAATTTCAGTTTTGTATTCACATTTACGCACGTTTTGTACGAATTTTCTCTGAGCATTTTTCTCAAGTTTATTTGTGTCTTAATACACTCCCGAATAAACGTTGGTTCTAGGAAATAAGACTATGGACAATTTAAAATGACTGCAAAAATGTTTTCTAATGACTCAACTAATTGTACTTTTTTCTAATGAATAATCAGGAAAAAAACTGTAAAATCTATAATTGTGAGTACGAAAATGTTTAAATAACAATCAGTTAATAAGTTCATAATTTAACTCAATTCATAATTTTTTAATATACTAAGCAATTTTGCGTGACGATATTAACTAAATTGAGAACTTCTTCTTCTATATTTACAATTATTTTCGTGCATAAAAGTTAAGGCGAAAAATGCAATATTTCTCTTGATATTGAAATGTAAAACACATGAAGTTATAATTTATTTGATTCATAAGAGAGGAAAAAATAAATTTGACAATGAAAATATGACCACTGCTCCTACTATCATATGAAACACATCTGCACAGCATTTTGCTAAAAAATAATTGTTGAGAAAACTCAAGTACAGAACAAAAAACTTAAACAGAATTTAAATACAGACAAATAAATAGATTACATACATACATTCAAATATATAGCTAAACGCTCATAATTGCTGAACTAGTATGTCTTTACTGCCTAAGTTTTGATACTGTTGTCAAAATTGGATCAAGCAAATAGGAAGAAAAATACTGACACGAAAATTTTTCAAACGTACTTAAAGTTAAAACCATAATTTAATAAAACTCGCTTGGCGACAACTAATTCTTCTCGTTTCTAGTTTAGTATCAAGCATGATCATCTTATGCTCAACTGATGAGGATCAATAAGAAACCGGCCTTGATGCTGAGCAATCAGTCAAAAAAACTGTGTTTTAAAATATACAGCAAAGTTGGAACTTAGCCATTCTTATGAAATTGTACGCAACTATCTCCTACGGAAAAAACGTCTTCAAGTATCCAAAAACAAATTTGACATTCAGGCCCGCATAAAAAACACTTGAAACCGGGTATACTCAAGAGGCAGAGTCGTTATTAATGTCGCACAACACCATCCGAACGCTTGAAAGTACTTATTTTAGTCTCTGGTGAAAGATTAATCGCTACAACTTCCTTCTTTATAGGATGATAACATTACATGTTAGCTATACTAACTCCAAGCAAATGAAACCATTTTTATTAGGCAGATAAAAATCTCGTTGGTTTTCTGTTATTTATTTGAATGGAGGCTTTTTGAATGTTGCCTTCTATGATTATAGAGCTGGTACCGAGATTGTGATCGAATTGTTTTGTATGTTTTACTGTTGACTTATCACCAGCGATTAATTAATTTTTGTCTCTTTTTCAGATATCCCTTGTTCAGCTAGCTGGAGACTTAGATTTTAGGGACAATACAGTAACCCAAGTACAAAAATACTGCTCCCAACAACTGGTAAGTGTCTAATTTCAAAACTAACCAGACTGAATAGATACCCGGCTCCAGTGGCGTATACTTGAGATAAAAATTGACTAATAAAATTCGTTTCAACCTATAAATCTAACACTTAAACCTATCAAAGCGAAGTGACGCCTGAAAACCGACCAGATTTAGATTCGGCTGACGAAAACAATTTGCCAGATGGGACAGGAGCATCGTATCGGCCCCGTCAAGCTATGACAAATTATCGTTTTCGAAGCTGTGAGGAACAAAGACTACAGAAAACAGATTGTTTAAGACTTTCAACGTACTTAAAACTTGAATTCATTTTCATTAGGAGGATAATGAGGTTTTTGCTGCAAGGCATTTCAAGTCTAGTCACATGTTTTAAATGACTTAGCAAATTAAAACTACTAAACATTCTACAGCGACAGACATAAAGGGATGTGCTGTTAAACCGCAAGCGGACAGAGTTGCATTCGAGACTAACAATGAGCAAAAGCCCTGGAAGTTAACGAGTTGAATTGAGTAGCTTTTTTTCGGATTTTTTCAAATTTATGTCTATACTTTTCTTCTTTATTGTTGATATTTTTCTTTTTCAATTTTCTAGTGTTTATATAAGTGTACTTATTCATTTACTTAAATGTTTGAATATTGATGGTAGATGGACATGACTTTCCTTAAAATGTTTCAAGTTCTGTTTCGGAGTGGAAATTCTACTTGAAATATTTACAATCTGCTCCTCAAAATTACAAGCTTCACATATTCATCTTCTGTTTGAATTTTGGAAATAAAATCTGTCGAATTTACATCCGTTCTATCCGAAAACTTCCAATATTGCAAACAAACAAAATCAGCGGCAAAAACTGTGTCACCATTTGAAACACCACCATTTTCGGGTACCTAATGCTATCCTGAAATGTTCTTTTTTTGTTATATTTTGAATTCTCTTGGCGTGTTTAGCAAGACGGCGAAATGCATAAAACCTAATTTATACCATAAACCGAGTCACACTCCATCCATGTCAAACAAAAGCCACATAAAAGATGTTCCCTTAGATTACATCCCAGTCAGCCTGAGTGGAATCCAAAACAACAAAACTGTAATATATGATCGGGCCTTCGAAATGATACTTCCTATTAATATCTCGAAATGACATCTATATGTTTTGCGTCAAGACAACGTATACCTGCTGTTTTAGGACACTTTTGATGGGTTGTTTTTTCAGTGAGAAACAGGGCTGGTAAAATTTCATTTTTGGGCCCCAAATATGCGAAGACAGAAGTTGGTTCTTCACGTTTTCGTTTTTAATTTCTGCATAAATTGAGTGAAATGCTGTAAAATTAGATTTATTAACTATTTTTTTTGTGTTATTTATAATGATAAAATACCAACATTATTTTATAAAATAGTCTTTAAAGCGCGGGATGCAAAAAACGCAGCAGACGAATAAAATTAACCGAATAATTAAGTCGATTATAAATTGTGGTGTGCTTCATATTTTTCCAATGTATTTATTAACATATTTTTATGTTTAGTTGCTTTGATTGAAACGTTATGGAAATTGCATTAATACCCGGTTTTGGATTGGATTAAAACAAAATATTGTTTTTAATTCTCAACGTTTCTCTATACATTTACTTGCCATTATCAAGTGATGTTTTGCTTCTTCACATGATAGAAAAAAATAATTTTACGCCGATCTAAATTCCAGCTCATAAACAGCTGCAAGGTGGAAAAATTCGTTTGTTTGCATTTTTTTGTTGAAAGTTGAAAAATCGAGAACAAAAATGCCCCTTAATATATTTATTTTTACGTAAGTTAACAGCATAATCAAATATAACGCGCTTCTTCCATATCATTCACCAATTACATATTTTCTTTTTTGCCTAAAGTAACGCCTTTTGGGTTTTATTGTTATTATTTAGTATATTTTTCATGGAATATTTTCGTTCTAAACGAGAGACAATATTTTTATTAGACCCTTTAATATATCTTTTTCGTTTGAGTAGTCTCTAGAAACGTCAATTTTAAAAAACCGTGCTTATTGGGAAAATTTTCACCCTAAAAAGTATGACGATATTTTAATATCTTGCTAGAAAACTTTCGCGGTAAGTTAGGTCTAGTTTGTTCATGTTTATATATTATTTATTCATATTGTATATTCATACTAAAATAAAAATAAAAACATTCAGGTGTTGGTTATGTCAATTTACCTATGTATTTTCTTTTTATAAATTTCATTCGTTTTATTGCGAATTATTTCGAATTGGTCATAAATTGTCAGCTGTGACTTTGGTATTTTATAGGCTGGATTTGAAAAGTTTTAAAATAAAATACGTTTTTCAAAAATGCGTTTGATTTCATTCCAGATACAAAGTTTGGCATAAAAAAACGTGTAAATTTTCAAATTTTTTATTGCAAATTTGCCTCATTTTGTTGCAATTTGTAAACTTTGTCATTCAGCTTTTGCAAAAATCCTTTTCTTAAGGCGAGGAGTAAAAACTCATCTTTGACTGCAGAAAGTCTAGTATATGGCAAAACTGTGGCATTTTTTAAATAAAAGTTTTTATTTTACTCCGATCCAGTTGAAATTGTTGCAAATTATGAACTTTTTCATGTATTATGAATCGAACATCCCTTGGTTTGCTTCGCAAAACCACAAACTTTTTCATTTTGCATTTTCCTCCATATCTTGCAAAATTTGGGGCTAATAAATTTTAACTTTTGGTTTCTGTTTCCAAAATACCAAGTTTTGTTGCATTAACTTTTGGTAATTTTTGAAAGTGTTTGGGAATTTTAATAATTAAGTTATCTTTGGCTAATAAGTATTTGCTTTGCTTTAAGAATACTAAGTTTGACCTACAAAATATCTAACTAGTTTTTCATTTACCATTTTTTTCAACTTCTTTAATATTACCAACTTTTTATAATTTTGGTTCTTTTGATTATCAATTTCTTGAGAACTTCAAATTCTCAAGAACCAAAAAATGAAACCTCGCAAATAAGATTGTTTCGAGAAAATTGTTCCGTTTAGAAATACATTTTTCTTAAAAATCTTTTTTTTCACGTTACATTATTCTCCATTTCTTGAAACTCAGCAACTTTTTATAATTTTTAAACGTTTTTGAAAAATTTTCAAACTAGATTGATGTTGCAAAATAGCCTAATTTGCTTTAGCAATACAAGAGGATGACAAAACATCTAACTTTTTAATTTTTTTGCACTTAATAAAGAAAATTAATAACATTTTGTATTTGTTGTATTACATTTTGTATTTTGTTGGAGGTTTGTGAGAAAAACAAATAAAATCAGTTTTACAAAAATTACTTGATTTGCCTTATCTGATAAAAATTTGACTTTAAAAAGATCTAACTTTTTAAAACAAATATCTCCTTAGACATGATTTATAATTATAAACATTATATGATTGTAAACATTTAGAATTTTGTTGTCATACTCCCATGGCAAAGCACTTAAGCGAATGCCCAAATCTTCAAGAGGTAAACATTATATTTATATTTACGTTTAATTTATGTTGTTGCAGGTAGCTTTTTGGGAATGCTTAAACGCTACAATAAATGGTAAGTTTCGTTATTAATTTCTGGAAAAATGTATATTAACCATTAGAAAAATTTAAATCAATATACAGTATCAATTTGGAAATAAAGTGACATTGCAAACACGAAATACATAATCAATTAACGTGTATTTGCATGTGGAAATGTATAATAAATTAAAATAAAACTAAAATTAATTAAATAGTTACCTAAGTATTAAACCCATAGACATACAATTAAACTGACGGTTATTAGAATTAGAGGAAGAACTGATGAACGGAACTAAAATGCGATAAAATCTAATAATTTTATTGGAGTTTCCAAAAAATGCATATTTGATTAATAGGAAGCTTTCTTTGTTAAACAAGAAAAACACTCTAGAGGGAGTTTTGATGAAAGTACAGAAAAGTGTGACGACTTTTCCAATAGTAGTTTCAGTTAATTAAGTCCATCAATTCATGGTTGAGAAATGCTTTTATGAAAGGCTTGTTTACGGATTGCATAAAAATATAATTTAGTTGTGTATTGTTCACAAACAATACCAAATTTGATTTTAAAGCTAAAGTCGAACGCATTGACTCAACATTAGCTTAAAAGCCCGAAAATTTTTCAATATGTATTATGGTCAAAAAACCGGGAACACATTATATACCTCTAAATTAATGCTGCGGCTTTTTCAGTACCTACAAATTACAATAATTTTTTAAATATTTTTCGCCCCTCTTTGGTCAACGCGCGTTTAAACTTCCATTACCTACTTTCGGAGAAAAACTGGAACTTCTGCAGTAAATACTTTATTAAGTCAAAAATAACAGTGTGAAATTGGAAGGTAAATCATCTAATAAACTGGTTTTAAAAAAAGAAAATTACTTGTATTGCCATGTTTATCATCACGATTTATGATGGTCAAATTAATTTAAAAATAGATAATAGCAATGACACCAGATGGTTCGAGTCAACCGATGCCAAGTTGAAGTCACAAAATTGAGCCGGTACGATTTTCGACGATTTGAATTATTTGTTTTAAGCAAACAATTTAAAATTTAAATTAGCAGCAGACAATAGAAGCGTTACATGTAAGGCACTTTGAACATGGCCATAGTGTAGCTCGAATCGTTCTTGGTATTCTCGATTTGTCATATTCCGGATTTCTTGTTGGGCTTGTTTTAAATATCAAGTCGTGATATTCACTCTACAGAGTGATACAAATTTATTAGGGCTGCTCTACAGCAACATGTCGCAAGAGCGTACCGAACAGGCTCGTTAGTAGATTTTGGTTTATTTTTATTAACACTGGAACGTTGTCGTCTTATCCACACGGCCAGTGAAAGATAGATAAATATCCCGGCTACACCCTTTAATGAGACAAAACGAACAAAATGCTGGCTTTTAATTGGTAGGATTCTGCGTTATTGGCTTCTTCGCTTTCTGCATCTTTTCTGATTAACATTGACTTCACAAGATAAGGGAAGTACGTAAATTTCACTTTATACGAGAATTTAATGTTGATTTGATTATTATGTACTTTTTGGCATCTCGATTATTGTTGATTTTAAACTATTCAATTTATTTTATTGATGTCTTTATGTAATGGTCAATGGTTAGTTTAATTTGCCAATAAATAGCTGTACAGCTCATTACGAATAAAGTCGCTTAAAAGGAACGTTTAATAAAAAGACGTTCTTAAATGAAAATCAATTTGACTATTTAATAATGAAGCAATTTGCTTTAACATTAACAGAACCATAAAAAATCAAATAATTGTTCAAAATTGCTACACAAATAACTCGGTTTCCTATTACGACGAACAGAAAAATCACACAGCTAATGAAGACAGGAAAATATTGTATGAGAACGATATTGTAAAACAATAAAACAAATAAGGTAAAGATATATTATGCTATAAAGACAAAATAAAACAAAAAATATAATTACGTTATGCAATTTTAAAGTAGCAATAATAGTTAGATTTAATGTTTACAAGAGTAATTCTCATAACAAAAATAAATAGGCAAAATATGTAGAAACCACAATTGATTTGAGCTACTTGAGCAAGAAACAACATAAAGAGACCACAAGCAGGGCATGAAGCACAGTACAGCAGAGCAATGATGCAAAAATTCCTAAATTGGTCTAGAATGAAAAAGCACAATTGTGATTAAAATTTCAGCATGGATTAAATGAAACATGAAAAAATCCTTGAAAATCATATACATTCAGTCAGAGGGCTAAATGGAAAACTAGTTTGAACAAGCAAATAAAACTGGTGGAGCAAATTAAACATTTACTCCACCAACCTTACCTTTACAAAAGGACTTTATTCTTTATGTCGCTTCCGTTGCATCTTTACAATCTTTGTTTTCACTTACTTTAAATATTATTTATTTAACAGTAAATTGTATACAGGAATTACCTACACATAATGAAATATTAATAAAATCATTAAAAATAGAATGCTTTAAAAGTCTGCCCTTGCTGAGAAGATTTTATACATCAGAAGGATAAATCCAGATGTTTTGCAACAAGTATTGTGCAGATATTTAAAAAATCACAATTAATTTGCTAAGTATAAAGAATTTAATGCATGGTTCTCTTATTTGTGAAATAATAAATATTTATTGATCGCAATTTACATTACATATTGTATTGTTGCTTACATGACCAAGGACACGGAAAAAGCAAACTATATCACTGTCACAGAATAATAAGTTGCTGATAACCCTGAATGGCCACACAATAAATCCGCTTTGACGGTCTGTTTACTAAGATCTATTCTTAATCATTAGCAATAAGCACAATTAAAAATTAACGTTGCTTAATGTTTCCAATAATTCAATTTTTATTAGATAATTTCTTTTCGAATTAGCATTTGAAGGAAACTAACAAATCTTCTTTGCGTTGAATGGACTTTTGTATTTCTATTTGCAGTGGAAAACTGATCAATTTTCAATACCTTTTCCTAATCGAATTGCAATATCGAAAATGTATGATTCAGACTGCTTAATTATTCATGCCAATTATACCGGATAGGATAAGTTAGTACGATAATCGTATTCAATGATGTTCCAGATATGTCCAGAGGTGATTCATGGACAGGTCGAAGCTGTTGTGCTATTCCTTATAGTGAAAGTTGCAGAAGAGCTTGCGTAACTGCAACATCGCCAGATGATCTTACCAGAAGTTGCAGGCGAAGCGACGAAATTACTTTTTTCACCTGTATAGACAAGCAGCAAGTTGGAGAACTGTGCTGTAATGATGCGACCAGTGATGAGTGTATAGAAGCATGCAGGTAAGACTTTATTATCATAGGCGTTATCTATCAGATCACATATTTTCAGGAGGCTGCTAATTTTGAGCACCTGTGGTCGATTTTCGACAGAAAGCGGACATTGAACTGCTCAAAATTTTGATTAATTTATTTCAATTTTCAGTGATATATTTCGAAGTCAATTAACCCCCAATAAATACCAAAGAGAAAGACTGAAAGAGAGTTGCGAGCTGACTAGTCCCAAAGTGGTTGAGTGTGTTAAGGATGTTGTTAAAGTAACCCCAGCCAAAAATACTTTGAAACGTAAGCGATTTATAAATAAAAATTCTTCAGCTTTTACTACTATAAAGGTTATTTCTCTCTCGATATTGTGTGAATCAAATTGGAATATGTTTGACAAGATACACTGTTTATCTGTAAAAAAATATTGAAATAGATTTATACACTTTTTACAATTTGTACAATAATTTTTCATCGTTCACGATCTCATGGAAAAACACGCTGAAGCTCAGATCAGGAAAAATTTCTCATTGAAGACGCGAAGGCTTTCAATATGCATATCGGAGAGGTTATAACGCTAGAAATAATTCATTGGGCTAAAAAACCATGCTTGTAAATTGTTGAATTTTGATCGAAATTTTCCTAAGAGTAGTAGTGTCTTTTTTGTCAAAAAACATAAAGTCTCTCAAAATGTGCCGAATTTTACATAATGTTCATCTCTAGGAAACGAGTTATGTAACGAGCTCATTGAAAAACAGACTGGAAACTTCAGATTCGCAAAAACGACATTTTTGGTTCATTTTAATCGATTTTTGAGCGGTTACGATATTTATCCGATATTTTTATTATTAAAAACTTGAAAAGGTTTAATGTCCAAATCGAAAAGCGCCTAAGGTCATAAACAATCTCCTGAGCTCAAAAATTGTCATAAGGGTCAAGTTTTAAAAAAATATATAAATTAACTCTAAATGTGTCGAATTTTACATCATTTTTATCTCTAGAAAACGAGTAACGTAACGGAAAAATCGACATTTTGGGTTCATTTCAAGCGATTTTTCTGCAGTCATGATCTTTAATCGGCGATGATTTTGTTATTAAATACTCGCAAACTTTAAAATTGCAAATTGAAGAGCTTCTAAGCCCTGGGACAAATTATTGGGCTCAAAAAACACGCATGTGAAGTTTTGAACTTTGATCAAAATTTTCCTAAGGGTTGAGGTCGATTTTTCCCAAAAATATAAAGTATCTGAAAATGTGTCGATCTTTACATCCTTTTCAGCTCTAGAAAACGAGTAACGCGACAAGCTCATTGAAAAACACGCTGGAAGCTTCAGATCCGGAAAAAGTGACATTTTGGATTCATTTCAAGCGTTTTTTGATCGGTCAAGATCTTTAATCAACCATATTTTTCTTACTAAATACTCGAAAAGTTTAAATTTGCAAATCGAAGAACTTCTAAGGCCGGAGACACACCATTGGGCTCAAAAAATACGCATGTGAAGTTTTGAACTTTGATCGAAATTTTCCTAAGGGTTGAAATCGATTTTTCCAAAAATTATAAAGAATCTCAAAATGTGTGGAATTTTACAACATTTTCTCAAGGAAGCGAGCATTGAAAAACACACTGGAAACTTCAGATCCGAATAAAAAAACACGTTTTTGGATCAGTTTAAACGATGTTTGAGCGGTTACGAACATTAACCAATAGTATTTGCTTAATAATTACTTGAAGGCCCTAAATATGCATGTCGAAAAGCTTCTAAGGCCGTAAATAATTAATTGAGTTCAAAAAACACCCATGTGAAATTTGAATTTAGATCGAAATTTTCTCGTCTCAGGTCGATTTTTTAAAAAAATATAAAGTTTTTCGAAATTCCTCGAATGTTGCTTCTTTTGTATCTTTATAGAACGACAAATGCAATGATCTCATTGAAAAACACGCTGGAATTTTCAGATCCGGAAAATCGAGCGGTCACGATCCTTAACCGGCAATAATTAACTTGCAACCTGCATACCTTACAACAAAAAATAGGAAAAATGTTCTTCTTTGGAAGCTTGTGTGGACAAATATTTACAGGAATTTGTGTTTTTTTTTTAATTACGATAAGTTTTGTTGTATTTTCAAAAAAATTTGCGTTTCTAATATTTTGTAAAAATCTACAAAAGTTTGCATTGTAAAGTTTCTTCACTACGTTCTCCAATTTGTTTGCTGTGATAAATTTATTTACCAACAAACAAAAGCTCCTCATTTAAGGGACGGGAAGGCTTTTAAATTTGAGATTAAACTTCAAAATGTTGTCGTTTGTTAGAAACTTTTCTGAAAAATAACAACTGATAACAAAGTTAACAATTAGAACATTTTCGGTAGTTCGTTTGAAAAGAAACTAAGGTTTCTGCCATGTTGTTTTTATGTATTTGCCGATAAAACATTCACCGGTAACTAGTCAATTTTGCCATAGAAAAACAACCAGAGCTTCATTATTTTTTTTACTCCAAGTGAGGAAACTGCTAATAAAACTATTTTCATATTCAGATTTACACTGCTGTGATAAATCAAACAATATCAAATGTAGGGAAACTTGCCGTGACGTTCTAGCGAAGAAAACAACAGTTCAGGAGATGATCGATGTATTGGAAATGGGAGGATGCGGTTTACCGCTACTGCAGGTTTGTTAATGTTTTTGCACTGATGAGGTTCTCCAGCTTTTAGAGCGACCGGGGAAAGAATTTGTTACGTTTCACAAAAAAAAGATAAAGGCTTCAAAGACTCATCAGTTTCAACCAATATATCGCGGGTTGTTTCAATTTTCTTAAATAAAATTGGTTATTTTCTATTCAGGACAAGTTCTGGCAATGTTTCATCTATCCAACAAACGATGAGCCGAACAGTTCAACCTCTTTTGATGTATCGCGAATTGAGCGAGTTGGCATGGATAGTGCCAAATGGCATTGCTGCCAAAGAGCCAATTCAACTCAATGTTCCAGATTGTGCTCGAGAACGTTTACCAAGTCTTGGTCATCATCATGGGAGGACTTCCACAAGAAATGTTTGACCAATGTTAATGAAGAACCTCTGCGAAATTGTATCGATGAAGGTAATCAGATCAACGTTGATATAAACTTACATATCAAAATGCATAATAAAATAAATGTTTTCAGTTGACGAGCCTTGCGAGTTGGGGTGTGATGGTTTGTCTTTTTGCACCAACTTCAATAACCGTCCAACCGAACTGTTCAGGTCCTGCACTCCGCAAGCTGATGAGGCGGCTAGAAGTGCAGTGACTTTATGGCAAAATGAGAAGAACATAACGCTCTCCGAAGTCCTAACTTTGCCGCTGAAGCCCGATAAGAAGTGTGCCAACATCTGGAAGGCTGTAGCCTGCACGTTGCAAATAAAACCCTGCTCCAGGTTAGTTAGTAGCCATGTTTAATGGTGATTTTACTGAACATTTTTAACCGGCAGACAATCACATGCCACCCAAATTTGCAATGATGTTTGCCTGGAAATTATATCACAATGTGCCGACTGGAGCCGATTGGAGCCAATGTATTCTGCCGAGCGCATATGCGAGTCGCTAGCGCCAGAAGATCTGGGTTCATCCTGCATTCAAATCAATGATTATCTTGCACCTTCAGCCGATAACTACCCGAGAATTTCTGGTGAGGATAAATAGCGAAAAAATGTGCCCACCAGTTTTGTAAGCATGTTTTTATTCGTTTGCAGAACAAGTGTCCAGTCCGTG
>NW_026018165.1:15453171-15495623 GCF_020466585.1 Dendroctonus ponderosae | reverse complement strand
GCGTTAGTCTCCATTTATAAAACCATGTCATTGTGTTGTTTGTTAGTGTTTGGAGTCTTTCAGTCGCTTTTTCAGTAGTTTTGTCGTGTACAACAAGGGCCGTGTCGTCAGCGTATTGTAATATGTATGCCGTTCTGTCGATTTGATTTTTGTCTGGTAAGTTGTAATTGTATATCTCATGGCAGTATATACTGTAGAGAAAGGGTGAGAGCGGGGATCCTTGAGGGAGCCCTTGTTCAGGGGAAAAAGAAAAGGAGAGTGTATTGTCAATTCGAACTTGTAGTTGTCTGTTTTCTAGTAAGTTCTTTATGGTGTGTAGTAGATATGGTGGTGTGTGGAGTTTGTATAGTTTGTATAGTACAGATACACATAGATAGATAGAACATATATATTTGTGGCATAAGTTTGAAATATTTATTGAGAAATGTAGTACACATCATGAGGTTATGAATGGAATAAAACATCGAACAAATGACCGTCTCGGCTTTGTTGGCACAGACGTGCTCTTTTCATGAAATTTTTGAGGACTGTCGCGCATAAATTTTGCGGTATTTCAGAGATACAGCGTTGAATTTCATCTTTTAAAGCTTCATTAGTTGTTGGTTTGTTCGCATAAACTTGTGACTTTTAAAAAACGTAAAAAAAAAGCCCAAAGGCGTTAAATCACAAGATTTGGGCGGCCAATACCGATCTCTAAAACGAGAAATAACTCGACCAGGAAATGGAAATTCTCTGACTGTATGTTAAAACCACATGCTCTTGAGATCGATATTTTGCAAATTTTGCAATTTTGGCACAAAAAGTTAGTTAACATTTCACGATAAACACCACTCACGGTTAATGCTTGACGAACTGAATTTTCGAAGAAAAATGCTCCGATGCTTCTTCCAGCCCACAATGCACACCAAACAGTGACTCTTTTTGGATACATCTGTTTCTGAACGATCACTTGCGGATTTTCGGAACCCCAAATGCGACAATTTTGTGGATTAACGAAGCCATCAAGATGAAATAGGCCTCGTCACTAAAGATGATTTTCGCTTAAAAATCACCGTCCAATTGTCGTTGTTCCAAAATCCAAGCAAACAAGGCTCTTCGTTGCCCATGGCCTTCCGGCTTCAGCTCTTGAGCCAATTGAACTTTGAGCACATAAAGATCTTTTGGTAAAATTCGATGCATGGTGGTTGTGGAAATACCAATTTCCTGAGCTCTATGTCGATTTGATGTGGTTGGGCTATCCTCGATATTTACACGTACTGCTGCGATATTTTCAGTCGAGCGGCCAGGACGAACGCGTGTTTCTGTTTTCATTGGAACAGCAGTTTGAAGAGCGGCAATCATTTCGACATGGATTTGTTTATAACATGTTTATGAGTTGACTTGCTTGACATGCTTAAAACAAATAAAAACTACTGCATTTTACTTTCTAAGGAGAGCGCTGTAAAAATCTGTGATAACGCCAATGAACTTGTGTCTAGCCAGTTTTGTTCTCCACTTTTGAAAAAATATTTGGTCGGTTTTTCAACGAAACATTTCACTTTCAGGCAACACTCAGCAACTTCACGGATCCAATTTCAAGGTGGATTGCAACTATTGTAGCTGTTATGCTGGCGAGCAGGTTTGCAGTAAAAAACAATGTGAAAGTAGTTCTGTGGGAGGCAGAAACACCGCCTACACAACTCTGCCTTGCAATTGCCCACCGCATTATGTTCCAGTTTGTGGCAGGAATGGAATCACTTATCCTTCCGCCTGTTTGGCCAAGTAAGTCAACCATAGGTAGTAATAAATTCCAGGTAAATTAGGAAACTGTGGACTTTCTAGATGCTCAGGATTAAATGATGCTGATATAGAGTCGCTCCCTTGCAAGAATCCCTGCAAAAGCACTACATGTCCTGTTGGGCAGAAATGTGTCCCCTATTTCCAGACTTGCTTGTCTTTGATGCACAAACCGTGCAAGCAATTTGAATGTAGTAAGTGGCACAGTTTTTCAATAGTTTTCAATAGTTTACCTGCTATTTTTTGCGTGCTTCTAGTAAATGGATCCACCGAGTGTTCATCGTTACCAAAAGACCCAGTTTGCGATGCGAACAAGAAACAGTACGATAACGCCTGTTTGTTGGCTCATCACAATGCTAAGCTCGCCTACAGAGGCCCTTGCTTGAAAAGATGTAGGGAAAACGGTCAAGTAAGTTCACAATTTCTTCAATCTCAGACCTCAGATACTCAGCTAAGCGCCGTTTATTCCAGGTTTGTGGTATCAATGGAAGAACGTACACTTCTGAATGTGCAGCACACGCTGACATGATCTCGGTCGATTATAATGGTCCATGCTCTTCAATCGGCTTGATCACAAACACAAAATCCCGGCAATGTTCCAACGTAAAGTGCCACGAACTACCCGATGAGAGTTGCTTAGGTATCATTGTCCGAATTATCGTATTAAAATAAAGTGTTTAAATTCCCTATTTTATTCTTGCAGGCATCACGCCTCCAGGTGCATGTTGTCCGCTATGCGGCGGGTCTTTGCGGCTGTTGTACAGCAGGAAACAGATCGACAGAGCGCTGTATGCGCTTCAAAATAGAGGCACAGACTCTATAAATTTAAGGTCTCTATTGAAAGGCTTAGAGCGGCAAGTTCAAATTGCACAGTGCACTGTAAGAGGGTATGTCACAGTGGAGACCGATATTTTCGTAGTCATACAATCCAATGAAGGGTAAGCCCCAAAAAAAATATGAAGATAATTTTTTCTAATGTGAGAGAAATTAACGTGTGTAAGGCGCACAGTCTGCTTGTGATTATTTTTGAGGAATTTAATGCATGGGAAATTATAAAGTTTCATCTTCAGCTATTGTATTTTTAATCCACTTGGGTTTTTCCAAATGTATGTTTCAGTAAATTATTTTAAAATCAAAGCTAATACTAGAAGAGGTTAATTTTGTCTTTTCAACTCTTTCATTGGGTTAATAAAAAATATTTTAAACTCATTTTTCCGAATTAGACCAATTTAATAAAATGCAATGCAATTACCTTTAGTTATCGGCTGTATTTCTCTTAAATTAGAAAAAAACATAATCCTCTGCTTATTAAGGACAGAATATTTGTTAGACAATTCAAATCCAATTTTCCAATCGGTTTTGGCAAATTGATTGACTTTTTTTCAATTCGTTTTTATCGTATTTTCGATCGGAAACTCTGTTTAAAATTTAATTAATTGGAATTCCAATTGCATTCTTTGCAATCTTCTATTGACGATAAATGAAACTCAATCCAGATGCATGAAATTCAAAAAATGCATTTTAGTCGCATAATATTTTTTACGTTATAGTTCTGTGTAAAAAAATGGATTTAAACACTAGGAGATAAATCAAATTAATAATTTGAAATTGCTGTCTTTTTTATGTTCCTGGCAAGAAATAATAGTAAAATTACGTATAAATGCCTAATTTGACGATTCGTAGTCAAAGAAAACATTACATTTTAGATTGTAGCGCAATAGAAAGACTTTGCAGAACCTGCAGCTTCATTCTATTCAAAAGATGAACGAACAGAAGCTTCAGCGTAGAAATAATTAAAATTATGTCCAACTTTCCAGCAGCTCAAATTATTAAAAACAACACAAACCAAAAAGAGAAAAAGAAACAAATTGGAGCGGAAGAAAGTAAAACTGGAGTATTTGCGAACAATCGGCGATTCTTTCAGTGGCTTCAATCGCAAGCCAAAACATAAAATTGTTATGTTATCAAGAACAAGTTTGGAAACACTCCAGATTTTTCCTAAATCCTTCCGCAAATTTTCATTAAAAAATGCTCATACCATTTTTTATTATTTTTCAGTTATCCTTCATCTTTGCAACTGGAGGCCTGCATTAGGGAAGCAGAGAAAATCGCTGGTTTGGTGAACATGAAAAGTCCCCGGATCGTTAGTGAAGTCAGCCTGAGTTCTTTAACATTAGCTACGGTAGTTCACACCCATATTGCCACTAGTAGCACTCACATTTATATTCCAAACTTAATGTTGACGATTCTGGCGGCCACATTTCAATACATTTGGTTTTTGCGATAATTTTCGTACAAATCACCGAAGACAACGTTCGGAACAGAATTGAAAAACTGCTTCAGATAACTAGGAATTGCGAAAGATGAATTCGGATTTTACAAAAAAAAGTTTGAGACTCCGGCATCATTTCCAAAAAAATTGAAATAAAGTTTATTAAGCTTTGACCTGTGATATTTTAATTTCTAATGGCAAATAGGACGTATACAAACATGTAGTTAAGGTTTTGTAACATATAGCGCTACACTTTGTTTATAAATGTACATTTATTTATGTTGTATATTTCTTTTTTGATAAGTAAATACATATTGTTTCAGTTCATTACAAAATAGATCATAGTTAAGAACCTAATTTACCACAAGTAAATCTACTGCAGACTCGCACTCTTTCGCGATTTTGATTACTGTATTATTTTCATATTGTTTAACAAAACAGTTCTAACCAAAGACTTTTGCTCTCTAATGTCACTAAAATATGGTTCTATTGTAACTATGACTTTAGTTTTAAGATTTAAATAGTTTTTTTACAATAACATCTTAAAGATTCAAAGAACGAAGTAGTTCTATGTTGAGTGTCGTATTGTTACCGAAATATATTTTTATTACATTCCCGGCATTTTAAATTAATACAGCAAAAAAATGCAAATCAGATCAAAGCTGTATATTTTTGTGCAAGTATCATTTAAGCCTTAGAATGGAAACATCTGCATGGCTTGTTCTTTGATTTTTGCAGTTTCTTCATATCCAAAGAAATCGTGGACTTGCATGGATTGGTTTGCTGTTCATGTTTGTCCCCTGTTATATTCATTTCTTTCATATATTTCTGAAAAAGTTCCGTGGTTTATTGTCTAATGAATTTTGTTTCAATTTTCACTTACAACAATGACTCGTTCAATGGGAATGGTGGTGCGTCCCTTTTTCTTCGCTAGTTGCAACACCTCTTCAGCGTATTCAAAGAATTTTGAATCTTCCTCTTCAACGCACGGTTTTTGTAACGCGTTGTCTAATTCTTTCTCTCTTTGCTGCTCCAATCTTTCATCTTCCTGGATATTGAAATGGAGTGAAAAAGGTTGTCGTAAATTTACATGTCTATCAAGGTTATTTTACCATTTGCTCACATAATTCCTTCCGGTACTTAATTACTTTCTTCCACATTTCCTCTTTCTTGGCCTGTTCATACTTTTTTACATTTTCGTCTACCTTGTAGCGGTTTAGTAATTCCCACTTTTTAATTTCGTCTTGCCTTCTCGTTTTTTCTTCTTCAACCCGCAGGACTTCCGCTCTGTTTTGTAACCTCTCCTGCTTCATTTTGGCTTGAAACTCTTTTTTCGATTGCATTTTTTCAAGTTCTCTAGAAACATCGAATTCATTCAAGATATGCCACTTATGCGACTACCTACGCAGCTTCCTTCTCAGCCATGGCTTTTTTGATAATTTTTTCTTCGGCTTCAGATTTATCCATTTGCTCAGCCATTACCATCGCAGCAATTTTCTCTTGTTTTTTCAGAACAGCATCCCTCATCTGGAAAAAAGTTATTTGAGTCTTAAACGACAATTGGTGTAAAACGAAAGCAGACCAACCTCTTGAACACGTTCCTGCTTCATGCAGTCGATCCTATGTTTTGCTTCCTTGTATATTTCTATGACTTCGTCAAGTTCTTTTTCTTCTTTAATTTTTTGCTGCTTGATTTCGCGATCTTTTTGCAAGTATTTCTTTTTGTCCTCGAACAATTCCTTTTTTCGCCTTATCTTCTAAAGTTTGCAACGCTGAATGAGTTGAGAATCTTTGGTTAGCACCAAGATACTTACTTCGTCAGTTTGCAATTTTTCAAGTTTTTCCATTTCCTTCACTGCTTCGATGTTATCAAGGGCTTCTTTCTTCGCTCTTTCCACTCGCATTGCTTTCTCGTGTTTTGCCTTTTCTTCAATACTGAAAAGTAAAATGGGAAGATTGACGTAGGGGAGTCATTCCGGCTCTTACTTTTGCTTTAGTTTTTCACTGTGTTCCATTTGTTTTTCGAATCTTTTCTTTGCTTTTTCAGCCTCAGCCACCATTTCTTCCTCCGCTTTTTGCTGTTGGATTTCCAGATATTTCTGATTTTCATCTTTTTCATGTTGCTTTAATTTCTCCATAAACTCCTGTTGCTTTTGTCTTTCGAACAGTATTTCCGATGTTACCAGGGCGCTAGTCAAATCTCTGCAAAACGATCTTGAGAGGATTTTTTCAGATGTTTTTTTAGATAGCGGGAGGACCTGGCGTGCCCTGTTGTCATAAATATTTGCTTCTTCACTTTTTCCATGTACTTTTCCCGGATTTCCTCCTGCTCTTTCCTCAGCTCTAGAAACCGCAGCTGTCGCTCTTCCTTCTTTTTCTCCAGTAGTTGCACACGTTCTTCCTCCTTCCGTTTGCGCACGTTCTAAGAAGCACTTTTAAGCAGCGCAAAAATGAGTTCTACTCAATTTACCTCCAGGGAGTTTTCCCATTCTTTTGTCATATTTTTCGAGCCTTCATCCAGATATCTTTTAATGGCGGCTTCTTTATCGGCAGCTTCTTGCAGAATCTTTTTCCGGTCCAAGTGTTTGGTTATACCGTCCCAGCCAGTTTTCGTAATGTGAAGCGCATGTTGTCTGTCGGAGATTTTTGTGTTTTCCAATGTTTGACCTGCAGAAGCAGAAGCAAATTATCGGAGAGCGAACTTAATAATAATATAAATTTGGCTCTCACCTGGAAACAAGAACCATCTGGAATCCATTCGCGAAGAGAAACTTGAAGTCAACTAAAATCTTTATGAGTTTGAGTGTTTTTGCGAACCGTAGGGGCTTCAGCACAACTTTACGACTGCTGTCGCTGTGTTGATTACCGTTGCCAACAAACTTACAACCAAGCATATCGATTTAGCTGATTGTTTGCCGTCCGTAGCAACTGAAATAGTTCAGCTTCATGCCGAATTGGCTTTAATGTCCACCGATAGATTGTTCGTTTACTCTATAAAAACATATTTTTCGCAATTTTATTTAGGTTGAAACCATTGAGCCATATTTCTCAATTCAGTCTTAAAAACTGAAAATTATGATCTGGAAAGCACAGAAAAATCCAAGTTCCGGAAGTAGCAAAACAAATGAAACTTAACTGAAAAGTATTCTTTAATTAATCTACTGTTTAGCACCATCTTCTGCTAGTAAATGTTTTTTTTTTGTTGAGTTCTCATCGACTTTTTGTTTACTTCGTCTAGATCCGTTATCCCCACGTCTTTGTTGCATATTAGTTTTGCTGCACTTAACAATAATTAGTATAAAAATTGAAGTAATGAGTTCAGCAGACAAAATTCATCTTTAATTTTTCCGAGTGTTTAGCGTTTTTGGGACTAACTCTGGAGAAGCATTAAAAAAGCCAATTGCAGAAGTTAAGCTTCTCTTTCATGTATTGATTAATTTTGAATTAACAATTTAATATCGTAAGTCAATCCGTTTTTTTAAACTTTCATTGACAGTTTTCCTAACATGTTTATCAGCGATATAAAATTACGCATATAAAATACAGTATAAAATTACATTTGTCTGGAATACCTGGATGACATTTTGCTTCCTAGCCCCCACCCCAAAGGTTTTCTCGCCGCGTGGGTGGTTGTTTGGGAAAATCTCAGTTTGCCGGGAAAGTTTCTCAGAGTGTCACGTTTTCCGGGCGACAAATTGTGTTCTTCGGATCCGAGGCTTTTGAACCGCGAAACTTCGTTTTAACTTTTTCTAGGCTTGTGTGATCTTCCAGATAGCATTGGTAAGTCGTTGTGAAAAATTGATTTCTAACTAGCTCTGAACTGTGAAGTTTCCGAAGGGAAACAAAGAGTGATATTTGCGTAGATGCTAAATATTTGGTTGATGTCTGGCAATTAAGATGCGGTGGCTTGTTTGCAGCCAACTAATTAAGCAATATCGGTTCTATTTGACTTCAAATAGCTCTGTTAGCTTCATAAAAGTGGAACGATCATACTTTTTCAATAAGATGAATTGTGTAATATTCATTTACATTTTCCATAGGTACTTTGCTTAAACTAAAACATCGTTTGATGCAGAGTCATTAGTGTGTTTGGAAGGCATTTTTATATACATTCACACATACAAAAAAAATGGTCTATAAAAATGCGTTATAAGTATTCTTCAGTACAAGCGTCTCTTCCCCATGGAATTCAGAATATTTTCCATATTTGCTCAGACGTTTCAAGGAACGCAAACGTCTTCAGGCATTATCATCTTTGTTCCATTTGTATTAGGTACTTTGCATGGAAAACTAAAAAAAAAAAACCAAACCCTGGAAATATGAGTGAAAATGCGACAATACAAATATTTCAGTTTAGTGTAAAATTAAAAATTGGGTTTTAATTTTAATAATTCCTACTTTTTTTTGATCATTACCACCACAGATATGTGTCTATTCGAATATTGCGCATTGACTAACATTTTACTAATTTTCGTGATTTAAATGTATTGTTTCACTGGTTTTAAGGGTGAGTATTTGAGTTGCTAGACACAAAAAAATTGCATTATGCTTCAGATTTGAATTAATAATTCTGCAATGAATAATGCAACTCCAAAATGTTAATGAGATGGTTGTTGTGCTCTCGGTTTAGCGGATCGTAACTTACAAAGTCTGCAAGTTTGTTTGTCGCTTTGTACGTGGGCTCCAACTGAACAAGCGGTTTAGCAAAAATGATGAGAAATTCACAGTTCTTATCAGAAATTCAAGAGTTTAGGGCAAATGACTCTGTGAACTGCAGATAGTATATATAAGGTAAATTGTGATAGTGGAATATTTACGGAAGCGAATTCTATGCTGGTTTAAATTAGGCACTCCGTGATAAATTGGAAATTGTTAGCATTTAGCTTTCAAGTTTCTCAGACAACACGAAAATAAGAAAAGGGCACAGTCTTTTTTATTTTAGATTACCTGTCTCCCCGGAGCGTTGAAATTCGCTTTGGACATGCCACTTATTCAATTTTTTGTTCGGATCTTCCCGGTTTTGGAATAAGGGCTGTTTTTCACTCCCCAACTTGCCAAATCAATATCAAATGAACAAAGGAGGAAAACTTTTAAGGTTTTCTATAAACTTAGTTTATTATTATCCGGCTTATTACCTATTTAGGAGTGTTTTATCCCTATTTAACTAAGCAGCAATTAATGAATTACTTAACAGGACTGAATCGTAAACAGTTGAAACCCGATTTTTATGGCGAGGTTTAATTGAATTTATTTATGAATTTTGGTTGCTGATTTCACTTTTATGCATCTACTTCATTTGAGTGTAAGTGTAAAGTCTAGGACTAATAACATAAACAATGTATTATTTTCCTCAAGGAATTGCGGCTTACGAACATTTAAATAGAGTGGCAATAAAACGGAAGTAGCAAGTTTTCGGCAAAATTTGTTTAAAAGTGGACTGATACTTCAGCTTACAATTTCCTCCCAATTCCTTCCTTCGTCCTTTGGACAGTATTGTCTTAGGCAAATTGTCGAATGATTAATAAAAATATATACTGAGAAAATTAATGCAATTTGTTACAGCAGCAGACTGAAATCTAATTATTTTACAAATATTGGATAGGTCGCATATCGATTGATTTAAAATCGATTGAATACGACAAAATACCGAATAAACTGGAAAATAATTGTGAAGCTACTAACACGCAAGCTTTCATGCACTTGGAAATAAACATTGCGTGCTTAAAGCTTACATGAATCGGTTATTTCAATTAATATAAAAATGTCTGTGGGCGATTTGAAGTGCTGAAAGCTTTTTTTGGTTTGGATTCGTTTATTTCAATTACTATTATTTGAGTTGACTAACTGGAAAAAATATTTCGTTAACAAATTCCAAACAATCCTTTGTGATTTTTGGTGCTCATGAAACTGACTAAATATTTTTGCCATTCTCCAATGGTATTTCAGACAAAACTACACTTTTACATCCTGCAAAAATACCAAAAGAGTATCGCTGGAACGAACATTCTGAAATAACATCTAGCTAATTAAATTACCTGCCACTGTGATCGAATTTTATTCAAAGGTCAAGTCCGAAAGTATTCTGAATTGAATAATAAAAATAATATTCTCAAAATACCCTTCCATTACTTATTAAATCCATAGGCGCCATTAGGAAGAGGTAAAATGAGCTAAAATCAGGAAAATTCTTGTATGGACAGAGCAGAAAAATGAACCAAAATATTGCAAAACCTTCAAATTATACCGTATATTTATTTAGGTGGCCTTAGTTCTATAAATCCCAATTTGCATCGGAAATGTCTTTACTCACAAAAATAGAAAAGTTTACTTTTGTTCTATTACGATGCAAATGCGTAAAGGCTGATTTATCGTCATCAATTCAAAGGCTTTAATTAAATCTTCAAGTTTCCAAAATAATACTTTTTGCTGCTTTTTCTTAATTATCAGCCAGACACGCGCGGAAATTCCCTGTCTGCAGATTTTTGACAGTTTGCTAAATTTTGCCTCTTTCTCAACATCAGATAGTAAAACATTGGTTGAACATGCTTCCGCCCCCTGCTGAAGTTTGCTTTTTGCAATTTCCAATTAACCTTAATATATTACATAAAAAAATGCGCAGCTTCACATGAAACATTTTACGTTGAATGTCTGGAAATTAAATCATTCTCCTTTCGTTTCAGTGAAATTATTAATTTCGCACTTAAAGGGCTTTTTCCACTCCATTTGAGCTACAAGACATTACTTTGTTCATAAGAAAAACGCCCTTTCGCTGAAATAGTGTAAAGGTCATATTAGGTGTAATATTGCATTCCATAATTCATACCTCAATGGTTTATGGCGTCATAACAGTTTTTATGATGCCAGAAGGGATTAAACGAAATAAATAATTTAATCGCTCTACAAACACCGTCTGAGTGCTATTAAACTGGCAAATGCGTTTCCAAGGGCTACAGAGAAATGGAACGGACAATATTAGCGGCAGTTAATCACATTATGGAAGAGCAAATCTGGATATTCTATGGGAGCTGGATTAAGCCTAACATCCAAAAGCTAACCAGATATAATTATTCCTGTTTATCAACACATTTGGGAACTCCATTTGCTAATACACTTAAAACTTAGTGTTGATATAATAGTAAAATGTGCCTTTAAAAGGTTTTACTGCTACATGGGGAGTTTAGAGACTTTTCCGTACTTTACCAGTTATTTCGACAAATATATACCAACGCTCATAAACTATTACTGAGCAGTTATACTTCAATAATTAGTCTAAATCTATGAAGCTTTCAAGCAAGTTTTAATAAATAATAATAATAATAAATAAAACTCCACTATTTTAGAAGAAAAATCGACACTTGAAACGGATTACTCAGCAGCTCAGAAAAGTTTAGAACACTTTAAACGCCAGTCCGATCCATTCTGCTATTGGATAATCTTGACTTGAAACATGAATGTTTGTTCAAGTGTTCCGGATAATACCTGGTTTAAACCCTTAAAAATATTTCAAAATAACTTCAGTTTTCTAAATGAACAGTTGATCAATAATTATAACTGGCAATCTAAACAGTTGTTAAGCGAAAACCATCTAAAATTAAATTTTGATAAACAAATATTTGAACTGTAAAATGCTGTGTTTTTAATGAAAATGAAGAAAAAACTATGAGAAATAGAATATTTGAGTTATTTGCTTTTGGTATATTGATACGGATAAATTAGTGTTGATTAGTTTGGGGTTTTAGAATGGCGCAATGGAAATCGATACTGTGGTCAGCCTGAGGTTGATATTATTTATTTAAACATTTTATGTCAAGTAGAACGTTGCATTTTATTTATTTGCCTCTGATAAGAAACGAGTTTCTACTTGGAATATTTCACATAGTCATTGGTCGATTTTTATTTCAATCCAACAATTCCATGAAAACGATTCTTTTAGATTTCTAAATGGCATCGGCGCTATTTGGCAATTTTATTTATTCATCTGTAGAAAACTCGTCTTATTTTACCAGAACTCAGTCCGAATGCTGCTTAAATTCTAATTGAATAATTTTCCACGTCTATGCTGCATTAGGCGAAAAAATCACGCTGCTTAATTCAATAATACGCTTTACACTGCATTAAAAACCATGATAAGCGATGTCTACATTTGCAGATGGAGACAAATTTGCTAATAAATATTTTCACGAGTTTACGTTAATTTCATGCATAGTTATTTATTAGTCAATGTAACCGAAAATATGTCAATACTGTATATAGAAAAACCAATGCAACGTACAATCAACGACCGCGTAAATGATTTTATTGTTTAAAAATTTGTGGAATTAAAAGCCCCTTTAAAACATATTTAGTGTTTCATACAACATTTTAACCGCATCTCAATCTATTACTTTCCAGTTTAAACTATAAAGTAACATCTAAAGAACACTCGCGGCCTTTGCTTGAACTAGCGATTTTTTCGCGCTGTTAGTTTGACTCGCCTCTGAAGATGCCGATGATGAAGATGAAGATGTTTGTCTGACGCATCAACATTGCATTAGTTTAGTGTACTTGTGTTCAAACTACTCAAAAATTAAATCTGCATTAAAATAAATCTGCAAAGAGATTGGCCGGCAGCCTTTTGCGTTTTTCTCCGAACACTGATTTTCCTTGTAGAGTAATCTTTTGAGACCCTAAAAGACTTTGTAGGAGCAATAAAAAAGTTCCATTTATCCCACTTGGGCGAGCAATCAAAGTTTCATGAAAACAAATCTGAAAGGAGAGGCTGGATGTTTAACATAGGATCGTATCGAGGGATATTTACCTTATTTTAGTTTTATTTGCTTGTCGGGTGTTGGTTCATGCACGAGTTCCTCAGATGAAAATAACTGGAAATAAATACCGAGAACGTACTCTTGGATAAGGCCAAAATCTCCGTTAGGAAAATTTTGCTTTTGCTTGCAAAAAAGTGTAGAAAGCTAAACTAAATCTGAAAAAACTTATTAGATTATAAATCCTCATTACTGCTTCTAATTTTGGATACGGGTGACATTACTGCCTTCACATGGATAGCTGAAAAGTAAAAGTAGAATATTCATTTCATGTTGATTAAAATTCCGATTTACTAGTAGATTGTAATTTTCATAGCATATCAGCAGATAAACCAAGCGTGAAGTAAAGGGAGTTCTTTTCGTAGTTTTTTTGCATCCGTTCAAATGGCGGTGTTATCCAATGGTCTTAAGAGCAAGAAACGATTTAAATTGTAAACATTGCTTATTACTTTGGCAAGCTTTTCGGTAAATCTTTATCTCGATTACGAATTAATACCGCAAAATGGAAATCATCAGTATCGTGTTCCTCGAAGCCTAACGGAAACAATTTAATGTCGATTATAGACACTCTAACATGTTTTAGCCTAATAATTAACAGAGCACTAAATTTTATGCGACATCAAAATGGTCTATCGAAAATCACGACAAATGTTACAGATCGTGTTTTAAAAGTGGGTTTTACGCAGTGAAATTGCGGTTTCACTTTTATAACAATAAAACAAATAGAAAATTGTCTAGTTTTGACTCAGTTTGATCTAACGCATCCTTTTTTTACAGACTCCTCAGATATTATACATAATTTTTGTAGTTAGCATGCATATTAATTCTACTAAAGGAACATCCAATCTATAAAAATTGGATATTTTCCAGCTCAAAGGCCAAAAATGTACATACAATACGGTTATTGTGTTTTAATGAATTTTAGTCGATAGAAAACAAGTTGAAGCCTTAATATTTCTGTTACTGATTTAGCTGGCTTCGATAAGAATTGTATTAGAAGCAAATTCCTTCTGCAAACTTGCCTAACGTTGCCTTAGAGGCTTTAATATTGCTGCGAGTGTGCAATTTTTATGCCAGCAAATTAACGAAAATATTTCATGCTATTGTACTTTTATTTGCGATGCCTTAATGGTTTTTTTTTAATTTGGAAAAATTATACTCAAAATCATGTCATCTTTTAATTTTTCTGAGATGTGCTTTAGAATAGTTTATCAAATAATTAAGCTTAAAAATGAATCACTTTCTATACCCTTAAGCAAAGTGTAAAACATAATGAAAAACTTAGCTACTAATGTTAGTTACGCGTTGGGCAAATAATATATAATATTAATATAACCAAAAATAGCCTCTACCTTCGACGGTTTAATAATATTTGCATCAGTAACATCATCATCACAAAAAGAAATTAAAAAAAAATATTTACAAAATTTTAAAACTGCAATTGCAGGATTAAAAATCTTATGAGAATAAAAATATACTTTTCTAGGCAATTTAGTTTAATTTGAAGCTGGTGAATTTTCGGGTGTTTTTCGGCTAATTTTTAAATATAAATTTGAATTTAAAGGTAAATAAAACTTTCTATTTTTCTTCATTGTTTTTTTCTGCGCTTCCATGGATTAAAATGCATGTTTTACAAATGTTTTTGCATGCAGCTAAATTTTAGTCATTGCCGAAATTAAATAGAGTGTTTGTACAAACGTTTCGGGCATGGATTGGCTTTGCTTCAAATATATTCAATAAGAACACAAAAAATAAAAATAAAAAAATGAAAAATTTTTAATTGCGCTATTAGTAAGAAAACACAAACTTTCGCAATTTTTCACCGTAAGAATAAGACATGGTTATTTCACTTGCTTTGCAGTAATTGTTCAAGCCTTCTTCCGGAAATTTTCTGTTAGAAAATTTGTAGCTTTGAAATGGCAAAAAATTAAAAATGCGAATTTTTGGATATTGTTTACTTGATCTACAGATAATTGAAACTATTTAAATCATACTGAAGTTGAATACAATATATGAAGAAAAAATGTAGAATCTAGTATCTAGTATGAATATAAAAGAATGAAACACTCAGTTAAAAGATAATACATATTTAGATTTAAATAGTCAAAAGTTAAAAAGAAAACAAATAACTTTTAGCTAATCATTAGTAGGTAATAATATGCAAAACTCCGAAAAATGTTAAAGATAAATAACGTTTTTTCAATACTTTTAGATCATTCACCCCAGAATTAAACCACTCAACGTTTTCCATTCGTGGAATTCGAACGAAAAAATAAATTCGAATTCAATGAATTTCACTGTAAAATTTGATTGGCAATCGACGTTTCAACGGAAATCTCAATTTCTTGTCAGTCTGCAATTGATATATTCATTATTGAAACTGTCTCCGAACAGCACAATTGCAAATTAATTCATGAGAATATGGGATCCATGAACTCGAAAGTTCAGACAATCATGGAGGTTGAAGCGAAATCTGCCATGCTCCAGGCTTCATTAATGTGGAAAGTCGTTAGAAAGACCATAACGGAATTTAGTATGCATGGAAATTTGGCCGTTAAGTAATGTGAAGATGATATTAAGTAAAAAAGATAAAACAAAATGTTTAATAGTTTGAAGCTTCCTCTAATTATTTTTTATAATAAAAGTTGCCTCAAATATTATTTCAATGGAATTTTCTGTTCATATTTTACAACATAATTCCTCTTTAAAAGACATCTATTCATTCGAAAGAACAAGACCTTCGCTTTACCATTGCGTTAAATTGGTGATTTTTTTTAGAACATTTTTCAGAATCCTCTTAATCCCAGAATGGTCCTATAATGCTTTTGCTAGTGTACCATTTACATTAAAATTATGTTAAAAAATAGTTTGTTTAGTTATTCCACTCCTGCAGACTGATAACCCAGCCATGAATAAACAACAACTAACTGTCTGCTATTAAAGTTTCTCTGTTTTCCATTCATGAATTATGCATTTCCTTAACAAAAGGTGTAACCCAAACTTTAGAGCTAAATCTTAGAGACGGACTGGTAAATTGAAAGGTTAAGCAAAGACCTGAGCCATCCACATAATTCAGTTAGAAAATATGAGGGTTTTCCAGTTTCTTCGACGATCCATGGAATTTACAAGAAATTCGTTGGAAACTGAATAACATGATTTCAATCGGCAAAATTCCCAGCCATCCTCCAATATAGAAATCAATCTAAAAATATCTCGAGTTGTGCAACTTTATACGAAATATATTAAAAAGATACTTTATTACTTTCCGTTTATAAATCACGTATCATTATGTAAGTACCTTCACATCACTGTCACGGCTAAAAAACTGAAATCGGCTTGATTGGCCAGAAACCGCAAGAACTAACAGGAACCGAGAAGACTGTCTTAGCGATTTCCAAGTACTCACAATTTTCATTTTTGCTTTTACCAATTTGATCGATTACGTAAAATGGCCGAAGAGAATTTAATGATTTAAGTCAATTTTCGTGATTGATTTCCGATTGGAGAAATGCAAAAAATGCGAACGGATATTGGAGTGAAATAAGCAACAAAATCTGCTTGGTTTTTTAGTTTCTTCATATGATATATTTAATTCAATTAATAAGTTTATCGGTGAAAAAATATTTGCATTTTCTCGTACAACGATAGATAGAGTAAATTGCAGAAGAGTGAAAAAAATGATTGGCTCTGGAAATTTTACTTTGATTTCATTCAGTTAGCTTCAAGCAAGTATAAACATTCCTTCTAAAAAAATCACAAGTAGAATCATAGGTATATATGAACTCATTAACTATACAGTTTTAATTATATTTTCGTTATGAATAAATTTATATTTCTTCTTATTGCCATTCTTTATAATTTTACACAGTAAATCCAGACAAATCGTTACTTTAGCGCTTGGTTTAGCAGAAGTCTGTTTTTTTCATTATCAGAAAGAAACGAAGCTGATACATATTCATATCCAATTATCTCTGATTACTCGTTAAACACCCTCTCGTCTGGGCTGCTCAATTTTAATTAAATTGAGATAAACATGACTCTGATCGACAAAAATAGAGGTTAAGTAAATTGAGTAATTATATGAAAATTTATACATAGCTAGGGAGAATATCGGATCTGCTATCGCTAATGGATCGTCGCAATATGTTAATGTCTGAGGCAATTTTCTAGCTGTCTTAGAGTATTTTCATTTCTTCCCAAAATGACTAAAAATAGAATAATAATTTAAAGTTTACTGGCTGCTGAAAAGCGTGAAAGTATTTCATGGCGATATAGTGAGTAATTTGACCAGTAAATAAATATTAAACAATGAGTGTTGGAGCAATAAGAGAGAGCAAAAGAAAAAACAAATAAGCAAAACGCTTATCAGTTTGAAAACAACAAGTTTAAATTTCGAACCGATGAATTATAAAATCAGTTGCCCAGAATTTTAGAGCTTTCAGAGCTTCTCAACATAGTTCGACGAATCTTTCGCTTATTAATTTAGAACTTGCGAAGTTTAAGAGGAAAAACCTAGATGGTATCTGCAGATATTTTCAACTTATTAATGATATATTTAGACTGCCGCTTAGAAGCGGATTCATTCAAAATATACTGATCCTCTTGCAGAAAACTTTTAATATTCTATTAAGCTCATCAACAGTTGAAAAAATTTTTAATTTGAGCGCTCTAGTGCTTTACAGCAAGCATTTTTTATTTTGTTGTTCAGTTTTATTATAAATAAATGAAATCTTACTGTTTACTAGGCATATAATTTAATAGGGTAATTAATTACGCAATCTTTGCATGGGGCGGATCTTATGGTATGGCGGTACCTAATTAAACTAATATAAGGAGTACAGAATAAAATCATAAAAATCATTAGCAAAAACAAGTTTATAAATGAAAATCATACCATTAGTAAGGCAATTTGTATTTCATTTTCAATTTATACTTTACCACCATTAAAATCTTACATTATTCTGACAAGCACAGCAAGATATAGTATGTATAAATATACAAATACCTAAAATATATAAAACAGTAGCTGCACAAAACTGTATCAGTTAATTGTTAAAATTTAAAAAAGTTATTATTTGGCAATAAAGATTTTCAACAATTTTCCTAAAGATTTAAAAGTGTTCGGGGTAGAAGGTAGAAAGTATCGGACTAATAATAAAACAATTTAAAATTATATAATGATGTTGCAAAATCTAAATTTAATTTGTCATATATTATTATGAAATGTTTGTAAATAAACCCATTTGAGGGTACAATCAAGCACTGACTTGTTATTTACTTTTAAGTTCGTTTCTGTGTATAATTTGCTCTTTTCATGTATCATTTTCTAGGTACTAGACATTTTTTACCTCTATAGAATGCCTGTTTCAAAGGCATTGTAAAATTATTATAATAAGTAAATACATTTAATATTTTAGTAGTTTCAGCAAAATTCTATCCGTTTGGTGTATGTAACGTAGACAGTTATAAATATGATTAATGGAAACTGGGGATAAACTTCCCACAAGCGGTTTCACTTATATCCAAATATCAGCTATCAGTATTTAATGGAAGGTTGGAATAATCTGTCAACGGCAGTTAAAGAGAAAATCGTATAGTTATTTGAACGACTTTTAGGGTAATAAGTTAAGGGCTGATACCTAAAGGTTTGAGAAGTTTTTTTATTAGAAACTGAACTGATTACTTGGAACAGTGGAAATATGTCAAATTACTACCAAAAAACAAACGTGCATTAATTTTTGAACTGAAAAAACAAAAATAGTCAACATAGACAATTGAAGCGCAGTTTCCATGCATGAAAATTTACCGTTGAAATTGAAAGCGTTTTAAGCACAGATGACATTTTTTTTAAATGAAGAAGGGAAATTTAACAGTGGTTTTTTACATCACCAGATAATGAGGAAACATCTTGCATTGTATGGAAAGCATTTAAAGGTTATTAATGTTTCCTATTCTTCTTAATACGTACCAGCCATTATAAAAGTTTATACTAAAAATCAATTGGAAAAGTGTTGCTTTAAAAAATTATTGACTAAAATGAATATAAAAATGAGAGGATTTCACGTAAACAGGATGATCGTCAACTAATGTGAACAAATTTTCTCACTTTTCATGAGCAAAAACATTGCGGTTTAGGCAGGGTACAGGGTGTCAAAGTGTGAATATAATTTTCGCTTATTTTTACCAGATTCTTAACCAGCTTTACTATTACCAAAAAAAATGTGTTTGGACGTTTCAACTCCCCAAATCTCGAGGACTTTAGAGGTTCTTTTTCTTTTAATGTAAACTAAAATGTGGTCGTTTCCAATTTTTCTTCATTGGAAGGAAGCAACTACAGAAAAATGTATTTTTAAAACTGAAGCAATAAGTCAGGGTTCACACCTAGTGGAAGACAGTGCCAAAGACATAGACTTGAGTAACAGGGATTTTACTAACAGAACGAAAACTAGTGCTTTGTGTATAAATAAAAGAGATATTAAGAACTCGGACCACAACGTATAAGACCCGAGAATCGCATTTTACTCTCGAACCAACCAACACGATTCATTCGTGACTTTCTTCTCGAGCTTTCAACAGCTGCAGGATCAGGTTGTCTTAACTCTTCAGGTTCGACGTGCAGAACCTCCTCAGGCAACTAGATCACTGCTTTGCGGAAAAAGCAACAAAAGTTTGCAAAATTGAACACCGCAGGTCGTTAGTCCTGTTTGAAACAATCAACAAACGCGACCGCGGCCACCTTGTCGCGTTGCAACTGTTTTGTGAAAGTGACAGTTTTTTTTTTGTTTTTGGGGACAGATTTGAATCTGTTCGTATCGAGAATTGATCATATTGATACTGACCCGATCAGTGTGCAGTGTTGATTGCGATTGAACGCGCCGATTCGAAAGTGAACCCGTATTGGAAACGTGAGTTTTTCGAGTTTCGTGCCCGAAGTTTCGCTAATTTGGTGTAATTTTTGTGCTTAATCGGTTATTGTGGTGAACAGTCCTAATTGGCAGTCATAAAAGTAATACACACTTTTACTTTGATTATTGAAACGCATTGAAATCCAATGGGGTTTTTAGATACCGGATATTTCACTGGGCGTTTCAAAACCTCAGATGTAAAAGCTTGCTTTTATGAGTTGCTCTACATTTGTGCGTACCTGCAAACAATTTGCCGATAACTATTTATATGACGCCTGATCATTCGTAAAATATTCTAGAACACTTGGGCGTTATTGGCAATTTTTTGCCATGCCTATATACATTATGGATCTAGTCCAGTTTAGATCAGATGAATGGCCTTCGTAACTGCAACCATATCCTAGACGACAATAGACGCAAAGCCTTGATTATTTAAGTAAACCTTTCCAAAATGTGTCCACGTGTTCAATCAAACAACAATCAGTTGAGTTAATGGACTGTTCATGTTCCAAAAAGCCTATTTGTTGATACTTCGCTTTCCTTCAAGCTTTTACCGTTTTCTTCGGCAGTACCTTCCAGTGAAGATTGAATAATTACTAAAAAATAGTCAGATTTCAAGGCTAGCCACCAATAATTGCAATTAAGTAGAAAGTGCCCATTGAACGATAAATTGGCTTCTTCAAGTCTTACTTTGGCTGTTGAGTGATTAAGATTCGAAGAGCCGGATGGATGGAACGGGCGTGAATTTTTCCAGCCAGATGTTTAGGGGGGAATATTTAACCAATGCCTGAAATGATCTGTTGATGTTGCATTTCTTTCAAATTTCCTGCGGATTTTCCCAGCATTTTTGCGCTACCTTATATGTCTTGAAAGTAAACTCATCGATCGTAATTTCATTCTTTTGTCGGTTGGTTTTACTAAAGAAAAATTAATGTTAGCTTATTTATGTTTGTTTCGTATGAATGCCAATTTCAAGAAAAAAATGTTTCAAAACACTTAAATGCATGCATCTATGGCAATATCAAAGTTAAATGCTGAAGAAACACTGAGCTTTAGAGAATTAATAAATTTTCTTTGAAAAATGTTATTGATAAAAGTCACTTGACTTAATCTCATTTCAGTTAAAAATGAGGTTCAGCTTAGCACGTACCAGCAACTGCAGGTAATTTTAAGCAGCAAAGTTTAACTTCAATCTTCAAAATCAATCTAATCGGTGTTTAAGAGTCAATTGAAAATAATAGTTGAAAAACAGCTTACGATGGAAAAAACAACATTAATGTCTTTTACCCTTTTACCAACAGACCTCAGTGTAGGACTGTACTTTAAAACTATTATTTTATTAATCAAAATTGAATTAATTTTGGAGCGAGTCTCTGTTGCCGCTCGAAACCAGAGTGCGGTTTGTAAAAGCGCAGTATGCAATTAAACGATAACAATGACAAAAATAATCAAATATATATAAAACAAACAAATATATCCGCTCTTGATTAAATATGAAGAACAATTTTCGCAAGTTTCCATTATCGTCTATGAGCAGAAAATAAACGAAATTATAGGCCCTGAAGTGAACTGCAATTTCAATAGTAAGTACGAGATGCATACAAAAGATATTCTTACCAAAGGATCACTTTGAATTTCTGGAAAATAGCAAGGCATTGTCGCATAATGGGATTCGATGTAATCAGTCTCTTTTTCGATTTACCGTCCTGCGCTAAGATATTGAGGTGAATTTTATGTGTTCGAAGGGGTAACCTAATTCTGCTTATTTCCTCCACAATTCGAATGGAAGGGTTGAAACCAATTTCAGCTTATCGATTCATCATCACTAAATATTTCAAGTTAAACTTACCAGAATTTTTTTGCTCTTTTAATTGCCTCATACAGTCTGCTTTAGTCATAAAGCATTTTTTGCTTAAAGTCTCCATGAATAAACAATTGCTTTACTCGAGCATCTAGAAGTGTGCAAAGCTAAACGTTTATTAGAGCATTAAAGGCATTTAAAGCAATTCAAAGGAAATCTATTTAATTAAATTGAGATTGTTGAACATTACGCAAGTGAATAATTGCACTAAAATGAGCATGGTCTTTAAATCTTGCTTAGTAGTCGGATTGCAATCTACTAGCATGCAAATTTAGGCATTTGCTAAGAAGTTCCCCAATCGGGCTTGTGGCAATCAGTAGAAAACCTTATCGCTTCCAAACGGCAGATTTTCTTAACAAATTCGTTTAATTTCCCACTACAAATTTTTGGCCTTTTAAAAACCAAATTTGCAGATTTTTTCTTTAGACCACATTTTTAAATATGAAAATATAAATTACTAAATAACCCGAATCGATTCAGCACGACTTCAAGATTTCGTGGTTACTTTTTCCTTTTGCAGGTTTCTCCATAACGACCGCGTCAATTCGATTCGATCCATTACATTATATAAAATGCGGATTACTTTGCATAAAAACGTCCATATAATATAGGTGGGCCGATTCTTTTTGGGTGATGGTTTATTATAATTACATGATTGAGCAATTTACGTGAAAGTTTTTTAATGCCGTAGATTCAAGTAAGCACAAAAAACTCTTTCGGAAGTATACGAGCTCTTATGGGAAATCTGGCTGATAAATCGGTTTTGCCACAAATAAGTGATTACATAGATTTGAAATATAAAAGACTTTCTCAAAAAGAAAACAGCAAATTTTGCGTATTATCCGCTTCCTGGCCGTTGAATTATTATACTATTCTGCTCTGGTTCTATTATTTTATATTAATAAGTAATAATGCGGCGTAAAATATCAATTAACAGTTAATATCACGTTTACATAATATCGCAGCTAGAAAACGTTTTAGAATAAAAGGTTTTATGTTAAATTCCAGGTTGTTGCGTAACAACGGCATAAACTATTACCGGTTTTTGCGCGACCTAAATGGCCACAAAAAACTTCCTTTAGTAGTAATTAAAAATGCAATACCTATGCACTTTACGATAGACATTAAGCTATTTTTGTTGCGGTTTTATGGATTTTTTACATAAAAATTTAAATATTTTTCTTTTATTTCATAGCCAATCGAAAATCCGTTTTACACAATTAAAAATTCTTCAAGATAGGTAAAAAGTTTCAATGTAATAAAACGAGAGTTCTTATGCAAAGATATTAGTTGATTTAGGATAGAGTGAGAGTATCGAGTATGGAACATATTAAATAAAGTATACACAGATGCTAAAAAATACATAAGAAATAGGCTTTTAATTCCCAATCTGTTCGGAATTATTTAAATATGATTTTGCCAAACAAATTGATTGGCAGAAGATGGATTGATTGACCTGCCAGATCTCCCGATTTAGCTCAGCTCGACTTTTTTGTGCGGCTACCCAAAACATAAAATTAACGTAAACCGACCGAAAATATTGAATATATGAAGCTTAGAATAGCGTAACAAATCAGACTAATTCTTTCTCACGAGTTAGGAGGAATTGTTTCAAATGGCGGTATTAAAAACCGAGCAATTTTTTATTGCATAGGTTTAGATTTTAGTTCCGTACTTTCTTTACTTTCACACTGTATACAAAAAAAATAATTGCGATTATACTCAAACAAACACCCGAAATCACAAATTTATATAGATTTTTGTTAATTGTAGTAGATATAAATAAGCCATTAAAAACCTTATAAAAGTGATTTTCAACATAAAAGAAAAAACCAACAATGTTTAATATTGTTCTATGTACAGGAATTACATATTCAAATTTAATTTTCTAGCTGCCATTAGCATAAAATCGATGTAGAATGCGTGAACAAGAAGCATTGTGGAAGGTTACGAGTCACATTCTTTGTATGAAGAAAGTTGTACGTTATATTCGAGTTAGACTGAAGGTCAAGCAAGGTGTAAGAATTTAATAATTATTGGCTTTTGAATCCCCGCTTAAATAAAAAAAAAAATTCATGTGATTTGTGGAGGAAAATAATTAAACCAGTAATTCACGTATTTATTAATTTGATACTATTTCCAGGCTATAAAAAGGTAATAATGTTCGTATGTATTTTTTTTTAAGGCAAAAGGCTAATTTTCCCTACCGAAAACATTAAACTTTCTCGGATATTTTCCAATTCCAGTATTAAAAAAAGACAGCTTCACATCTTTTCATTCGAAGATCGATAACAACTGATTTTTTTTTTCATATTGTGGTTTTCTTCAGTTCACTGATTGAGCATTAAACAATGATTAGATTGAACACCAATTTTTTTTCGGTGCTTTTAGCTTTCAGTCGCGCTTCCATTTTCATTTACTCGATCCTGAAAAAAGGCATTTATTAGCTGGAATAAAAACAATTAGTTGCGATATGACGATTCTATCAATTTCCCATATTTTAAGGAAATTGAGTGTAATCATTTTATATAAAATATGAATTTTGGCTTTAAAAAAATGAAAGCAAAGTGGGAGAACAATTTGGATTCTCAAATCTCAGCTTTCTTCTCAGGTTCTAACGGATTATTTTAAATCAGTAAAAAATGTGAATGGAAAGTGTATTTGATTTTGCTAATTGTCCTTAAAACTTTATCTGCAAACACTTAATTTCCTACTATGGCTTCAAGGAATTTCTCAACTTCTATATTATTCATTGGATTGGCTTAACAAAATGAGATCAACTACAGTTTTGTTAATGAATTAGAAATAATCTGAAAGTTCCTTGTTCCATTTCAGATTTTCATGTAAGGATAAGTAATAATGAAACAATAAATAGCTAGTGATGAATAAGGTCGAAGTTCAATTAGTATTGAAGAATGCGATTTCTTGCGAAACTATTGAATCGAATGCCGAAATGTGCTCAAATTATTATCTCCCACCATATTCTTCTCTAAAATTTACTTCTAAACTTTTAGTCCCAATTTTGCAACTTTAAAATCCCCATTCCACTCGCCATTCTAGTCAGTTAATCAGAAATTATTAACTATTTATTTAAAATTTCCTGAAAACGTTTTATGGCAAATTCTTAATATGAAAGCACAAATAAAAATATGCACACTGCAAAAAGAAAGTGAATAAAAAACGCAAACATACATCATTACCATTCCACCATTCATCTATCTAACGGTAAATCGTTCGAATAAGAAATCGAATAATCAACTTACTGTTTTAATAAGTTATGTGGATATAATGACAATAAAAACTGATAAAGAGAAATTGTAGTACAAGTTCAAGACATCTGGTAGATGTGAAACAGTGTAACATCAACTTCTTTCAGGTCATTAATTATATAAACTGCTTTAATAATGAAGTGGACTGAGACCGATGGTATTTAATGGTTTTCCAGCATGTAGGAGGCAAATTTTGGCTCTAACTGCTCCAAATAATATATTAAATTTAAATCATCAACAGCCGATATGCAACGAAAAATAGTTAAATTTTAAATAAATAAATAGTTAAACTCCCTTCTAGGCCAGTGTATATCTAACCCAAGCGAATAGCAGACAAATAATTTAGAAATTTCATTTTTGCCAGCAACTGACCCCAATCAAACACATTTCATGTAACCTTGTGTTACTGACATTGAATAATGCCCAAGATACCAGCAGGCCTGGTGAAAATGTTATAACAAGAACTTTAAACGCAAATTTGTTATTAACTATAAGTTGCCATGTGGACAATTCACGGTATTTTACTCGCGAGTGTTTGGACTTTGACCACTATTTTGGTCGATGGTATTCAAGTTCCTAATAAATGGAAACAGGAAGTAGCGGGAAATGGTTTCCAATCAAATGGACAAAACTATGCTTATCCCCCGACCAAGCAACAGCTCAAATATAACACAGGTGAGCAAAAACCCACCGAAAAATTGTTCCTCTGCATTTCCAACGTTTTTTCGAATTTTCAGGAATTTTCTCACCTGACAATATACAGTATTCGCCCTTTGCCCCATTAGCTATTGGAAAGCTGTACATAGGGAAAAATTCCAGTCCGTCCAACTCTATTGATATCAAAAATGTAAAGCCCGGTTTGAGTGCTTTGCCTCAATATTCAAACAGTCAAGAGGCCCTATCGGCTGGCAATACTCAACAAAACTCTTTACCTCCGCTCCGAAATCCGCGCTACCCAATTGGACAAAACTCTGAGGATTTACTCCATAAATCAGACTTTCTATCACCGAACCGCTTGAAATATTTGGAAAGTCTGAATGGAGATGATTTCGCCAAAAATCAGAATCTTCCCAATAACGTTTTGAAAATCAAGCCCGCAATTATTGACCCAATTAGCCAGCTGAAACAAAGTGGAAAGCCTCTGAGCCAATTTGCTCAGGTTTTTGATCCAGAACGATTCAAAAACCCTACACAGTCAATTTCCCCAAGGTAATTCAACGCACTATTCCTAATAAAAGCCTTTCAACTACACAGTATATCATTACAGCCTTTATAGTTTGTATGTGCCAAATGCTCAGCTGCAACCATCCTTAAAACATGCGTTGGATCAGCATGTGCCTCAGCAACATAAATTCATAGTTTCAGCTTCTGAGGCTGATTCCAATCAAACGCCCCTGGATCTTGAACCAGAATCCCAACCTAAAGCCAAAGAATCCACTTCGAAAGAACCAGTTTTCTTTGTCACTGAAGGCTATCGAAATGTTCTGGTCCAGGGCCCGAACAATAAGAAAGCGTATCTTGAGCCACAAATTCAGAAAAAGGGCAGCAAAAAAATATTCAAAGAAGACAAGCCAGATTATGACGGCGAAGACGATGTAGAAGAAGATGACGAAGACGAAGATGACGAAGTAGAACCCGTTCCTGCGCAAAGAAAAGTTACTAAGGGCTACTCAGTTAAAGATGACAAAGAAGACGAAGATGATTCTGAAGGATTTAGCCGAAATTCCCTGAAACCTGATTGGGAGAAACCGACTGGCTATTTTGATAGGTAGTTATCATGAGGTTTAATTCGATAACCATTTGCCTAACATGCTTTGGCTATCTTTTAGGCCGCTCAAGTATTTTGATGAAGACAAAAAGTCTAGATTTGCCCCCCAGCTGAAGACCAATTACAGAGATGACACCTTGCACGAACCGGAAAACGATGCAGATTTTGACAGGGACGACGACGACGATGATGACAGAATAACTGAGGACGAGGAAGAAGAAAATGATGATGAGGATGATGAAAAAAATGTAGAGGAAAACACCAAAGAATCGGGAGTTAAGGCAAAAGTATCCAGTCCGAGTAAGAATGCAAACAAATTTCCATTACAAAAATTCGAACCACTGAATAGTTTTAGATGAGCCTGAGTTAAAAGTCAGCAAAGATTCGAAACAGGAAAACAATAAATCGGAAGCAAGCGAAGCACCCAGTGAGGAAGAAGAAAACGACGAGAAACCCGTTGATGAAGAAACTGAAGGCGAGGAAGCAAATGAAGAAGTTGAACAAGTGGATGATAAGGAGCTGAAGCTTGTGGACAATGAACATGCTGAACCAAAGCCAATTCCTACAAAACCAATCTATCCTGGTCAAGGCTTATGGGCCAAACCAGGCTTGAAGCATACACCCCATATTACCCAACATCGGTCAGAATTGCATGAACGCTTAATATATTTTTAGCATTTTCACACATTCTTTGCTTAGGTTCCTGAAACCTATGGAGGATGAGATAAAACCTGATGGATATGATGTTTTCGAAGATCTAGAAAGATTCTTCCAAAAGCAAAAAGTTAACTATGGAAATGCCGCGAATCAAAATGTCCCTGTGACTGCCGTTTTCAGTAAGACTCTAAATTCGAAAAAATCCTGTAAAATGCAACTTTGATTCCTTCAAGGGCAACCACAACCACAAGTAGCGCCAGTCATAAAAGCCCCAAATTTACCCAACTCTTTGGTTGTCTACGACCCATTCAATGACGGCAGCCGGAAAATATCCAAAAAAATCCTTCAGCCATTTAACCAGCTTCAGGCTGCGCCAGCTTATCGCACTCAGCGATTTGAAGCAAATAGACACGCCCCTGTAGAGCGGGAATTTGAAGAAACCACTACAGAATTTGTACCTTCAAGGCTGTATGCTCAAGTAAGGAAAAGTGAAGACGTAGCGCATGAGCCTCGCAATCCTGCTAAACATGGGAGGCTTAAGGAGGTTATTAAGGATTCAAAGGTCCAAACGGTTTATTCTGAAGAAGGGTTAGTGGGTTGGGAAGTTGAAGAAAAACCAGTTGACATTTGAAAATTTGCAGATACGAAGACGCTGCTTACGATCATGCTGGACATGAAAAGAAAGCAGAAGAAGACAAGGCGTATTCCCAGTTCCAAAGAGCTAAGCAAGGGAAAGGTAATTTAAACGAAAAGCGAGCTGATTCTGATGCTGGAGGCTCCAGATTAGATCCAGTTGTATCAGGTACATTTCTAATCAGGGATTCTTTTATATTCTATAATGTATATCATGCCCTTCCAGAACCACCAAAGGAACTTCTTTCAGATTCTCTAACTTCAGAAAGTGAGTACCTTTCACCCGAGGAAATCAACGAACAAAACAGAACCAATCTAGACCTGACAAAACACAACTCAACAATTAAGAACGAAAATGTTAACAATTTTATTTCAACTAAAGAAACCCGAACCACGCAGGTGAAGGATAAGGATAACGGAGATATACAGCTCGAAATAGAAAGCGAGGTAAAAGTGATCATGCAGCCAAACAACAGCACCAAAGCTCATAAATTTGTGAAAATTTATCCGAAAGTTCTGAAAGAACTTTCAGTAGATTCATATAGAGGTGAGGATGATGACGATGATGATGATAGCTCAGATCACCATGATGAAGATGACGACGATGATGACCAGGATGAAAATGGAGGTTTCAAAAATTATTTATATGACAGCGAAAGTGGTAATTCAGCAGAAGATGATGGTGACAAGTACTTTTTGTTTGCAAAAAACAATAACACGTTAAATAGCAGTGAGAGTCTATTGAATTCAGACGAACTGAGAAACCCAATAAACAATTCGCAAAGCAATTCAAGTGAGATATTGAGCAAAATATTTCCCAGCACCACAGAATCCAGTACAGTCTCAGACATTGAAGCTATGACCAAAGAAACTATCCTTAACAACACAAATACAAGGACTAATTCATCCAAAGATGGTCAAATTCTTTTGGAAGAGACGCAGGGAATTAATCTAAAAAGGGAAAAAAGATCAAGCGACAGTTACGAAGATGTGGAAATTGATACCGACTTTATAGACAAAATTAATCACACCTTTGCACCAGCTGTTACAGAAGGTCTGGACTTAGTTAAATACCCCTACTACCGCAAGGCCGGTAAGCATTCAAACATATTTTTTTAGTGTGTTACAAAACAGCAATTTTAGGGGTAAATAAAGACTCCCCACTAAGATATGCGGAAACCACCAAAAACATTCCGATCAAGAAAGCTGGCGAGCTTTCATTCTATAACATGGCTGATCAGTTTCCATGCCCAGATCTTCCTCAAGACATTGACCCAGTTCCTGAGCGCATTCAAAACGCCAGAACCAATGAAGATATTGAAGAATCGGAAGATGAGGATGAGGATGATGATGAAAGCGTTGTGGATAGGAGGCAGCCCAAAAAGGTTCGGATTGAGCTGGGGGACAAAATTGATTGCCTTAAGCTAAGGTAGGACTTGAAAGGAAAATTGAGGCTTATTGAGCAAAATGTTGGCATTTTTTTGCAGATACTTTGGAGAGAATCCGTTGGATAATCCACTGTTTAAAGAAACAGCAATCAGTCCAGTGAAATCAATATTCAAGGAACTTGAACGCAAACCCAGGCAAAAGAAAAGCCAGAAACCAGCAGACAACAGCTTCAATCCCAGCGAGATTTATGAGCAAATCAACGAAATATTTAGCTTCGACAATAAAAATGACGACGATTTCGGCACTGGGTTGAATGATAAATTATTCAGCTTGATAAACACGCCTACTATTGAGCCTCGCGCTCAACCTCACAGGCAACCTGCCACATCCGAGAGTGCAAAGTCTGAAAGTGCTAGTTCCAAGTCACAGCAGCCAGCAGAAGAAGAAGAAGGATCGGAAACCATCACCACTCCCAACTCCTTGATGGATAATAGCCTAATCACAACTCCTAAATACACCATTCAGTTGACGCCTAATAACATCTATGACCAGATTAAGCTTCTGGACCATTTGCCAGGGGAGGAAGAATTTGCTACTGGTAAGGTTCAAGACGCTAATGCGGCTACTGCTAGGGACAGAATGGATGAACCTGACGAGAGCATCAGCCCGAACATTGAAATAGTGCAAACAGTTGAAAGGACGCAAAATAATGAGGGATCTAAACCCCAACAGAGGGATCCGAGAGTTTTGCCGTCAAGTGATGCTACTGCTACTGTTCCCAGTGTCAACTCAGAGCGGGAAACTTCAGACGTTTTGGAACCAGAGGCTTGGAGAAGGCAAAGAGTGGGTATTAGGCGACCGCCTTTATTGCAAATATTCGATGTAACTAAATTTCTGACCACCACACCTTTTTCTGTTATAAACACTGCACCTTCCACAGTCCTGCCTAAGCACAAGGTAAACTTTGCGAGCGATTTTATTTGTTTTATTGCGATCGTTGTTTTAAGGTGATGAGCGAAGTGTTCTATAAGGAGGAGATCAAGCCCAGTGAGCAACTGACTGTGTTCGCAGATATTTTAAATAACATAAAAAATTCCACGAACAATGAGAAAGTTTCGATGCAGTCCAGTTCGAATTTCGCCGAACCCGGTGCGGTCACAATTAGTTCCCTTGAAGAACCCACGAGAGATCTAGAAAGGACCAAACTGAGGGTTAAAAAGTTCCAAACTGATAGCTCCAATGGACAGGTTGTTGTCCAAAATTCCAAATAATTGCATGCAAGTTTAAACGTTGATATTTTAGAACGATTTCGGGGATAAGCGGCCGGATTACAAGTCCCCTTCACGGAGGCCACACCGCCACCAAGTACCCAACAACATTCAGTCATCCTCAAATCATCAGCCCAATATTGCCAAGCGACCAGTTGTTCATAGACCGAATCAAAATAATATTGAATTTGACCTTAGCAACTTTTCTGGCCAGAGTGACGATCCCCTGGTCCAATCCACTCTTCGGCCGGAAGTACGGCCGAGTATAAGAAAAGTGTTAAAGAGGCGCCGAAAACCTACAACTAGCACTACTTCTGTTCCAACCACTACGACAACTGCAGCTCCTAAAGTGGATATTTTTAAGCAGAAGTTAGCTGCGAATCACAAACCGTACGTTATTGATTATATTGAAGACGTTGAGCAGGTTATCGGTCTAGTGCCACCTCAGAGCTCAAGATATCGAACGATAATATTTGACGACCCTGAAGTGGGCGGTTCCAATAAAGTAGCTGATCAGGTAATGTGATTTTAGAACCCTATTGATCAACCTAAGAAAAAATGTTATAAAACAGATTTACGACTCTGAGGGCGTCGTTCCAAGCGCAGCAAGAGACTCAGCAACTGCAAAGCAACCAGCCCCAGTTACAGAAGTGGCTGAAGAAGTCGCCACCCCACGCCAATTAAATAAATACTATTTTGTGGGTCTCAAACCGCCCGCCAACCAACGAGCGATGTCCTATTCCGAATTCACCAATAATAATCTCCTGGTCAATGACAACCTGTTGCGTAGGCGTGTAGCACATGTAGGATACCTTAGAGACAAAAGAAACGCCGCTCGGCCCTCATATGCTGATCTTTCCAGAAATAGAGGTATTTTCAACATCCCGTCTGATCTAAGAAAATTTACCCCGGCAACATTTTTCTATAGGAAGACAGAGCGAAGCTGCGGAAAAAGATACATTGGAAGACGACGCCGATGACTACGTGCCTCATAGGCCGACGAATTACCACTATGATGAGAAAACCGGCAAAATAGTTTACCACAGTAAGCCGGAGCAAGCTAAATCTGAAGAAGATGATGAAGAATATGAGGAACTTGAAGTTAAAGTAATTGGAACTGCTGGTGGTGTTCACCAGATATTAATTGCGCCTTTGCAGGACGTCCCAGGGATTTATTTGGAGAGAGCTGAAGGAGCCACACACCCAACCAAAGAAAAAGTTACCACCAAACCCTTACTGGCGACAGCAACGCCTCCACCCGAAGGAAAAGGGTTACTTGACTTTGTAGTGCAACTCAAAAACGATAAAAAATATACCTACATACCTGATCCAACTACAGCGAAACCAGGTGAACTATCACGTTGGGACACATCCTAGAGTGTTTGAAAAATTTGTCTTAGGAGACGAATCAGTAGCAGCCGCCTCTGTCACTGTGGACCCTAAAACTACCGATCCTCCGGAGTTTTTAAGCATTTTATCCAAAGTGAAGAACGATAAGACTTACAAGTTCGTAGAAGACCCAAAAGAAAGCCAAAGCAAACAGAAGGCTGTGTCCACTACTGCCTCGCCTGAAAGTAATGAAGATGATGAAGAAGAAGAGGAAAGTGAGGAAGAATCAGCAGGTATATTTTTTATGTACTTTTTAGCGCTCGTTAATAATTGACGTCCTCTAAATCCATCGATGGTTTCCTCAAATACCTTCGCAGGGCCAGACTATCCAAACCGACCCAGCCAGTAACTCTGGGTATATTTTCAGGCAAACCTCGCCCGACTCGACAAATAACTAACTTGAAAATTTTTAACATCGGGGACTTTTTACCGAAAATTCAGACCCCCGTAAGTTCCCCAATACCGACAAACGTCTTTAAGAAACAAGTAGTAGAACGAATTTTTCCCCGACTACAATACATGACTCCATATGATATTGCAAGGGAATACTATAAGCAGACTGAACTGTATAAATTGGTTAAAAGTGAGTAAAATGCTTAATGATCACCCCTACAAGCATCACCACTATGTTTGAGATGCTTGGGCACGCAATTGCTGCAACAATTAAACACATCAAAATGGTCGAAAAACGCGTTTTATCAATAAATTTCATTTTTATAAAAAGTTTTTTTGTGATTGCATCGAGTTTAAGGACAAAACTGAAGTGTTAAGAGAAACCTTCCAGCAATTAAAGCACATGTGATCAGTGACGGTTAGTCCCTGGTCTGTGGAAAGGAGTGGATCCGCAAACATTTTCTTTGTAATATTTCGGCTGCATTCCTGCTATTTATTGAGGAGACGCATTATTGAATGAAGTGTACAGCTGCGAGCTCATTTATTCTGCACACTCAAATTTGATTTAGATATTTTTGTCATTGTTCTTCCCATTTAATTGGAAATAGAGGAAACTCCACCTTCAGCAGTTGCCGTAAGGCAACTGAGGTTGAAACAGACGGACCTCATTCTCAAAGTAGCATAAGGAAACGATATGAAGTCCTACACCTTGCACTAGCCGCATTACTTGAACTTGTAAAAAATCCTCGTTTTCAAGTTGAAACTCACACAATTACCACATTACCGAAACAATATTTTCCAGAACTAGCCAAAGAGTCCCCAAAACGACAAAGTCTAGCCGATCTTCAAATTTTTGATATTGGGGATTATTTGCCCACGATCAGGCCCATCGACTACTCGAAGTACAAAACAATAGAAAGACCACGCACCAGACCCCAACCAGAAGAAGAAGGCCAATCGGAAGTCACAGTGGTAACCCGACGCCCTTCTAGTGGACCTGGAGGCGAGCCTGCACCTGCCGATCGAAGAAGACTCACCATAGAAGAAAAAGAGAGTGTTGATACCCCGGTGGTGAGTGAGGAAAAAGTCGGGCATGATAAGAAACATTCGGTTTCTAGCCAGAATCGACCCAGTCTTACAACAACGCAGAGAATATGTACGCAGCAAACAAATGAACCTGCATCAAATTGTTCATTCAAACTGTTTCAGTACAACTGAGGCGAGGCACTAGGCCAACCTCAAAAGCAACTAAAAATGAGGAACGTGCAGTAACAAGAAGAACTTTCAACCGTTATCGTCCTGCCGCCTCCTCCAACTCAAAGAGTACAAGACGAACAACCACTAGAGCAGACTTTGATGATGCAACAGAAGGAGTGAGTGCATCAATCATCACCCCATCCCTAAAACCCCACACTCATTCTTCCTCAATTTTCCAGATAAGCAAATCTTATCCCGAATACTCAGGCACTGAAAGAGATTCGTCAAGTAGCGATAAAGCTAGAAGAGTGTATAGACGAAGACCAGTGCGCATAAAATCTACTACTCAAAAGCAAGAAGTTGATGATGAAGACGATGAATCAGACCATGGAAGAGTGAGGCGAAATGCCGATTCAATCAAAGAGCCGCCAGCTGCGGAGCATTTAGGTATCTAGTTGAAAATGCATGGAGAAGCACTTGCAAAGATGGAAGCACATGTACATAGTGTAAAATATTAAATTGTTTCTAAAGTTGCGTGGTTTTTTTCCCAATAGGCATTGCACTTTGTCAACTGTACAGAGTCTAACATACTTTCATATTAAAAATAGCTACAGAGAAAAAATAGTTTTAGTGTTTTTTCCAGCTCTACTCCAAACAGCAATGGAGTTAATGGTACATTCAGCTGCAAGGTAGCTTAATATGGCTGTAAATATATACAAACGCTTTTACGCAACTTGTAGCTACACTTGCACCAAAGGTTTTAAGGATTTTTCATCTTATGGCACGTAGATTTGGGAACTTTTCAAAAAACAGTCACTTTGAATCTGCCTTTATGGGAATTTCAGAAGACCCCAGCTTTGACGCAACATACCAAACCATTAAAAAGGAAATTATCAATGGCGATGACACAGATAGTCTCGACTATGAATTCGGAGACAAAGCAGGCAGTGAAAGCAAAAGGGAAATTGTAACAGTCCAACCTGACAACGTAGAAGTAATCGACAAGGACTACGATAAAGATCGCAAACACGGAGGAAACTACCGCAGAGAAAGTGAAGAGGACACAGACGAAGTCTCAGAACCTGTCGATACTGCTGATGTTAAACACGATCCGGAAGCTGAAACCCCCAAAACAGATTTAAAGGATGCTGAAACAGTGAGGGATAGTAAAAAGCTGGACGTTGAAGTAGTAGATATAAACTATGATAAAGCAAAGAAGCACGGAGGCAACTACAAGGAGAGCAAAGATACCTCGAAAAATGCATCACAACTTGCAGATGAAGACGAGGAAGTTCAAAGCATAACTGATAACTATGAAAAAACCAAATTGCGAGCAGGTGGGTTCAGAAGCAGAAGTTCGCAAAATATTAACCAGAAAGACGAAACAGAACAAAAAGACACCACAACTGACAGTGTGCAGATAATAAATGAAAATTACGACAAAACAAAGAAGCATGGTGGCAACTATAAAAGCCAAAGTAACAATGAAGAAGAAGGAGAAACTGTTATTGCTGCAGACGAGACTCGTGCAGATGCTAAAATTGTTGAGGAGAAGATTCCTGTAAAGCCCGCTGACGGTAAGGTTTATTAGTAATTATTCAACTGTTATAAAATGTATCTAATATTAAATTTGAATTCGTTTGTTCAAAATAATTGATATTTTCAGCTGTAATAGACATAAAAAATTTGGATCCCGCTGCAACTAATCCGAATCCTGATAGCTACAGCAAGCCGGATGAAGAAGATTCTCCCATAGATGAGTATCAGCAAGCAGATAAGGAAATTGCGGACGAAGCTGAAGAAGGTTCAGATTTTTCAGATCCCATTGAAGAAACCGACTTCACCGATGATCCCTTTGAAGAAAACATCCACAGTCGCCGCTACTTAAAACCTGAAACCACCACTGCGGCTCCTCTGAAAATTGTTTCAAGACTGTCGGATGTGATTCCCAAGCCGGATCATTTCTACTCGGATCCTCAGCTGCCGACACAAATTAATAAACTGGGATCGGAGAAAGTGAACGTTAAACTAGCATCTGAGGAGTTGGATCAGCTGGCTGTTGAAGGCGACGTGGTCGAAGAAATCCACAGGCCGCAAAGAAGAGGTGTGGAAATTGGAGGAAGTTATTTCGACAATGACCACAATGGTGATCGAAAAGATGATGGCAAATTTGAGGAAGAAACACTAGGGTCTTCAACTGAAAAACCGCTCTTTGAAAAGGACCCTAGTAAGAGATTGTACTTCTACCTTTCAGATTGAGGACTAGAACCTAGTTTTGTAAATATGTGATATAAAATAAAGATGTTTATTGTTATTCACAGATTTGGTGTTTCATTTCAATGACTCGATTCCAGAGTTAAATGCTATTAAGTTGATGAGAATAATTTTCGTTTTTTATACCTGTGGTTTTCGTCTGTTTTCCAAATATTGCAGAGGAGGATTGCCATTAGCGGATGTTTGAGGGAAGACTACCAAAGTAAACTACGTAATAATTCAACAGGAATTACCGTCGTTGACATTGTTTGGCAAGCAAATCCAAGTCTAAGGGGTTTTCAAACTTTCCGGACGTTGTTTAACCGGCTATCTATCCCTGGAGTGTTATTCTGGGCAGAAATCCCTCATAATAAGCTCGGGATGAAGCGAATTTCGTGCATATATTAATAGGCCAAAATGAATATGTTCTATAATCTTCCAAGCTTCGATAGCAGAAAAAAAAACAACGGATGTATTGATAGATGAGGAATAAGAAGAAAAATACTAATACTGAATGAACAAATTGATTTTGGGAACAAGCTTTTAATTAATTTGGATACATTAAATAGAAATAAAAAATATAATTACTTGGAATTATGGACGTGTACCTGATCAAAAAAACCGCAGTTTCTCGTAGCATTTAATTTAAAGTTGGAAAATATGACACGCACTCAACTCAAAATGATTAGCTTTCTAACTTATTTTTTTTTTCTTGTAGTCGAAAAGTTAAATGTTTCAGCGGTTTTCTTCTTTTTAATTGACTGCTTTTATTGCGGCTTCCTTATTATTTGGGGAGTATCTTAATCATGTCATTTTTTCTTCAGACAATTTATTCATGTAATAAACCATCAGAGTGACAAAAGTAACAAAAAAACGAAACAACGTAAAGTGAGCAAATAGAAGCGAAATGCACAGAAACAAAAAATGTTGAATGTGCTTTTCAAGGTAGAAATCGACATTGATTGAATTGATTTGTTTTTGTTGTTTAAATATGGCCCGAAACTTCAATTGCTAAATAATATTTTTTTAAATCCAGAAGAATCCTTGAAAAATGAAAACTTTATACGTTTATAAAACAAATATTTATATGGGCAAATCAAATATTTCTTATTACATTTCATTGTAAACTTCGCGTTGGAAAAACACCGTGCAATCGAGCAATTCTTAATTCAAAAGAACAGCAGACGTAGTATCATCGTCTACTCAGCTTACTTTCATATTTATTTTCTCGGTCTAAAATGCCTTTATTTTTCCCATCTTGTTAAAAGTTGCTGGAGGCAACACCTACACAAAAACAAATCAATTTTTTCTGACTTTTTCTTTTATCTTGGCGAATTGTAAAATGGAGATGTAGCTAATGAAAGGAAAATCACTTGGTTCCAAGCCTCGCATAAAATAATCTGAATTAATTAATTGAAAAACAGAACAACAAAATTAGTCCAGTAAGAATGTGTAAGACATCACGATCATACAGATCAGAAGGACTAATAGGAATATGCTTCCTTCCACCTTTCTTTTGTGAGCCTTAAAGGTGGTTCACCTCCAAACAGAATTTGCATTTATTTTCCGTTGTTTGCCATCAATTTGCTTTCGAGGCGAAAGTATTTAATTTTATCCCTTAATTATTACAAAATGAAGTTCTATGCGGAGGCGACTGACATCGACAACATTGTTATTGCAAGGAGGAGTTCAGTGAACGTTTTGTTTACGCCGATTAAAACCATTAAAAATATGGAAATTATTGCTTAATTTTAATTAAGAAGAAAATTAGTTTCAATTTGATAATGCGAATTAAAATTCTGGGGACTTAATCAGGAGGTAAAATATATATTTTACTTACAAAAATTGAATGTATTGTTAGATATGTATGTTCAGTAGACAATTTGGACTTAATATTAATAGCAACGCAAATTAAAATAACTGTGCTGATTAGTTTCAGTTCTAGCATTAAACTGAAAAAAAATTGAGTTACTGCAAAATGCAGATTTACAAACAATGCAGATCAACAGCAATTGAACTACAATATTTTTTAGGGAATATGTACATTCTCGTGCGTGAATAATCTAATAGACCGATGAATATAAACTGATATGCAATTTTTTATAGAGAACATTTTTCAATGCTGAAAAAATGTGTTTAAATATTTTCTTATTACCATAATTTATTCAAAACATTTTCTAAACATTACTTCTTCGGTGAAGTGGGAAGGAACATCATACACTGTTTATACATTTAAAACCGATTTTAAAACCGTTTCCTAAATAGATTTATTTTCCTCGCAGGCCCATTTTCCTTCTTTGTATCAGGATATTTGCAAAATAATCGTTATGTTTTGGCAGTAAAGCTTGCCACTGAAGTTAAAAAAAAACGTCTTTTAAAAATACAAGATAGAATTTCCTGGCCCTGCCAGAAAGAAGAGTCTGAGTAAAAACCGAATATTTAGCTGAAGAGCCACGCAAAAAGTAATTGTGTTAAGAAATTAGTAACTAATTAGGTAAGGTTCAGCCCAATCATGTATTTTTATTCAATTTATCAGGTTTATGTCTGCAAAGGCAACGCTTTTATGGAATTGCCTTTCCCAGCGGGTTTACCCTCTGACAAAAAGAGAAAAGTTTTGGGTATAAATAATGTAAGAGACGTTTTTCATCAATATGGAGTACACAGGAAGTAGCTTAATCAGCTAATGTAAAAATTGAAACTGCCCTAATTACTAAATCTTGGTTGCCAGATATCAACGTTTTCCTTTTTGGAAAAATACAGAAATAAATGTACAATGTAACTTCTAATTGTTTAGAGACAACAAAATGTAAGATAAACCGGAATAATGGCAACTTTACCCCAATGGAAGCGACTACCGTCGCTACACCCCAACATTTTCGATCCCAGATGGGGATTGGAATACGACTTTTCCCCAGGATCCACCTCCAAGTCAATAACCAAAGCAAACGGCACCAAATGGCCAACGGTTCAAAGGCAAATGGTTGTACCGAAACAGAGTATAGAGGACAAAGTCACATCGAGTAAGTATTTTATCTATTTTTGTGTTTAAGTAGTGTTTTTAATATCAATATTATCCACAAACTTACTAGAGGCGAAAGTTACATTATAGACATATACTGAAGACGTGTTTGGACAATGCATATAGATAATGAAGGCTTTTATGCGATTTCAGTTTTTTTTTAAATGAAAAAATCGAGCAAAAAATCGCTCAAAACGGTTACATTTTCAAGTACCGCAATTTGGGCCAGGAATCGAACTATTTTCCATAAGAGCACATTGAAATAATTACATAATGTAAAAGTTAACTTAAAGTACCAATGAAACGCCGCAAAACTTCCATTTTTGGTGTTATTTCGTTTTCAAACTCCCTAACTAGAAAAATATTAGTTTTTAAAAATTTAATTTATAAGACCTTTATGATGAGCGCCATTGTTTCAATTAAATTTGCATGGTGTTTTGTAAAATTTTAACGAAGTATTGGAAGAGAAATTTGCGAAAGTTATTCCAAATAGCAATAAATAAAAAAAGTCAGTTTCAAAAAATCAATTTTGTCACGGCTTGTTCATATAAATTATGTCGATCATCAAATGTTAGATCGAATGATTGTATTATTTAAATGCATATTAAAATTTTGTGAGTTATTAAATGAACATTAACTGATAATTAAAAAAGCATGGAACTCTTAGCCGAGAAAACTTTCAACAGATCAGCTCAGTTTATTCAGCCCTGATAAACAATTAAAGCTTTGAAGAATCCCCCAATTTAAGGAAGTAAATTTCTGCAACTTTGCTTCAAATTAAGAACGTGTTTTAACCGTTCTGGTCCGGATTGTAGAGCATCTTTATTTCTTCCACCGTTTACGTTCTTCGATATTTCCGCGTGCAACGTGAGGTTTTACTTGAATCAAACCCCTTAAAGGAACAGTCAGCAACCCTGCTTTTATTTGTGCCCTTTAAACTTTCCCTGAAATCGAAAGTTTCGATATATTTCACAACCTTTTCAAATGTTTTTCCTCCCAAAAGTTATTGATTGGCTTCCATTATTTCCCACGCATATTATTTTGCATCATCAAGTCCGCTGAATTGCTTGGCAGAAAAAAGACCTCATTATTTCCGCTTATTCTTTGTCAGTCGACATAATAAGCTGTCAACAGCAACTGTGTGGGATTTAGCATATATAAGAGATTCCTAAACAATTTATCCGAAAATATATCCGCTCATGTAATCATTACAGAATGATGACAAATTGAAGTATTTTTCAGATGTCCTGAAGCCATATCTTCTGGCTGCCGCAGCAGCCACGGGGCTTTTACTTGCTTTGGTGGTTTTGGTCTATGTGATGACCAGAAGAAGAAGAAAGAAGAAAACCGATGAGGAACAATCTTCGCAAAGTATCTTGGTGTTTCCTTCCACTAATGGAGATAGTCAGCCCCAGTTCGTGTAAGCACCGCAGAGTTTTTGAGAACGATCAATCACTGAATCCGCTTAAGAGAACAAACGTATTAAGCGATTAGTGGAAACTGTGGAAATAACATATAGGAAATATATCCAGAGAAAACTTCCGAGCACTCTCTTTCGCAGCTTGGCAGTTCAGACTCGTTTATTACGTGCCTGCCGGGAGTTCCTCGTTAATAAAGTTAGACTGGCCTTTCTTACAGTTTAACAACATTATCCGGAGCACTTGGATTGAATATCGAAACAAAAAAGATTTTTCATAATGGCGATGAAGGTCTAAGCGCTGTTCTATTGGAGAATGTACAGGCTAATCAATGAACTTATCCTTTATTCAACTGGACAAATTGCGTTGCGGTTTAAATTTTTTTTTCTGTTAACTTTGCTGTAATTTTCTCAACTTCATGTTTTTGTCCCGCATTATTGAATTTATTTTCATTTTGGAACTGAAAAATGTGATTTCTGAAATAAGGGAATTTTGAGTTTTTAAAAAATTTGTGCTTCAAAAACGTAAATAAAGGGAGGCATTAGATTACGGACGTTTTAACAGTGGGGTTAATCTTTAAGCAAAACAATTACGTTTAGAGTAAATGATCTATTTAAAGGTATATTTTCGCTTTATTTTATCACTTTACCAATCTTTGCAAAATTGTATTGTTTTATTCAAATATATTATTATTCCACTGCAAACTCTTTCAGCTTCCATTTGAAATCCCATCAAACATGTCGCTTTGTTGGCAGAGGCTGATTTGTATAAGCAAATGCTCAAAAAAGGTTCAAAATATCTCCCCAGAGTAATCTTCATGGCTCTTTTGTGCTGAGATTTGTGCTGAGAATACATTGTATTTTTCGGGCTGAAATGGACGGCACTAAAAAGACATTTTGCTTCTATTCTTGTTCAGATTATTCTTATAATAGGACAAGCGAATGTCCATAATTAAAACTAGCGCGAATCATTAATCCTGAATCAATAGATTCGGGCTATAAAATAACCAAATTAAGATAATTACGGTTAGCGTTCAAGGCGAAACTGATTACGTGGAAACTATAATGTTAATTAGCTTTGGCAAATAGGGTCATATATTTAAGCTTCCATTGATGCCCAATTAAAACGACGCCTATCCATTAAAAGCATGTATCAAATTACGGAGGTTTAGCTTGGTTGATTTTGCGAACTTAAACATACAAAGTAATAAAGTAGTTTAATCGAATTGGCTAATTGTGCTAATGTTGTGTCGATCTGACTGTTCAATGACTAATTGAAGCTTCAGCAAAATAAGTTAAAATGTATATTTTTTAGCACCAAAGAGATTCACTTTAGCCTGCCTCCACTACGCAGCAACTCATTGGGAGATCTAGAGTGTCAACAGGATAATCCTTACGACTCAGATGTGGATTCTGATGCTTTATTAGTTCCAGGACAGCCTCATAGTCATCGAAGTAACTCTTTCAGTAAGTGAGAAGAGACACACAATTATGATAAACATGAGACAAAATCGGCAATAAAATGGCGCAAACCACGCAAAGCAACACCAAAAAACACGAGAATTTATTTGATCAGTTTGCTGCAAATATTTAATTATATTTGATATTTGTTAGCCAACTTTGTATGTACAGCGAGTACAACAATTTCGTTTCGAGGCTTCAGCATAACCCGAGGCTTCAGCAGATGTTATATAATATTAAATGGATCGTTTCAAGGAGTTTTATTGATCGTTTCACTTTTTCCATCGTCCTTTTCATATCATTTTCAGTATATTGCGTGATCAAACCACGTTAATCAAGGGCTTAATGTAAGATGTTCATCGAGTAACAAAAACTGCAAATTTCCAACTTTATAAAATAGTTTATTGTGCGACTTTTCAGATTAAGCTCGACGCGTAAGCCCTGGAAGCGGGCTGGGCAACTTTATCATTTTACTAGGATAAAATCGACTTTAGTCAATTTTGAATTTAGCCATTTGAAAGGACGAGGCATTTATCTGCGGAATATCGAGAAACGGGAATATTTGAATACCAAATTGAACATTTTTTCTTCTTTTGGTTGCGGAGTTTATATGCAGGCGAAGTTTTACATTTCAATGACTCAACGAAGATATGGATACTAAGAGAATAAGGAAGCAATGAAAGTTTTCACTACCATGATCCACAATATATAAATTTTCTGA
>NW_026018165.1:15409279-15453071 GCF_020466585.1 Dendroctonus ponderosae | reverse complement strand
TCGTTTTTCGGTTGTGTTATTTTTCCGTCTGCAGTTATTGTGGGGGAGTCAGCGTTGAGTCTGTGGTTCGTGAGCAGAAGTTGATTTTTTGTCGCGTTTGGCGTTCGTCTCCATTTATAAAACCATGTCATTGTGTTGTTTGTTAGTGTTTGGAGTCTTTTAGTCGCTTTTTCAGTAGTTTTGTCGTGTATGACAAGTGCCGTGTCGTCAGCGTATTGTAATATGTATGCCGTTCTGTCGATTTGATTTTTGTCTGGTAAGTTGTAATTGTATATCTCATGGCAGTATATACTGTAGATAAAGGGTGAGAGCGGGGATCCTTGAGGGAGCCCTTGTTCAGGGGAAAAAGAAAAGGAGAGTGTATTGTCAATTCGAACTTGTAGTTGTCTGTTTTCTAGTAAGTTCTTTATGGTGTGTAGTAGATATGGTGGTGTGTAGAGTTTGTATAGTTTGTATAGTACAGATACACATAGATAGATAGAACACATATATTTGTGGCATAAGTTTGAAATATTTATTGAGAAATGTAGTATACATCATGAGGTTATGAATGGAATAAAACATCGAACAAATGACCGCCTCGGCTTTGTTGGCACAGACGTGCTCTTTTCATGAAATTTTTGAGGGCTGTCGCGCATAAATTTTGCGGTATTTCAGAGATACAGCGTTGAATTTCATCTGTTAAGGCTTCATTCGTTGTTGGTTTGTTCGCATAAACTTGTGACTTTTAAAAAACGTAAAGAAAAAAGCCCAAAGGCGTTAAATCGCAAGATTTGGGCGGCCAATACCGATCTCTAAAACGAGACATAACTCGACCAGGAAATGGAAATTCTCTGACTGTATGTTGAAACCACATGCTCTTGAGATCGATATTTTGCAATTTTGGCACAAAAAGTTAGTTAACATTTCACGATAAACACCACTCACGGTTAATGCTTGACCAACTGCATTTTCGAGGAAAAATGCTCCGATGCTTCTTCCAGCCCACAATGCACACCAAACAGTGACTTGCTTTGGATACATCTGTTTCTGAACGATCACTTGTGGATTTTCGGAACCCCAAATGCGACAATTTTGTGGATTAACGAAACCATCAAGATGAAAATAGGCCTCGTCACTAAAGATGATTTTCGCTGAAAAATCACCGTCCAATTGTCGTTGTTCCAAAATCCAAGCAAACAAGGCTTTTCGTTGCCCATGGCCTTCCGGCTTCAGCTCTTGAGCCAATTGAACTTTGAGCACATAAAGATCTTTTGGTGAAATTCGATGCATGGTGGTTGTGGAAATACCAATTTCCTGAGCTCTATGTCGACTTGATGTGGTTGGGCTATCCTCGATATTTACACGTACTGCTGCGATATTTTCAGTCGAGCGACCAGGACGAACGCGTGTTTCTGTTTTCATTGGAACAGCAGTTTGAAGAGCGGCAATCATTTCGACATGGATTTGTTTATAACATGTTTATGAGTTGACTTGCTTGACATGCTTAAAACAAATAAAAACTACTGCATTTTACTTTCTAAGGAGAGCGCTGTAAAAATCTGTGATAACGCCAATGAACTTGTGTCTAGCCAGTTTTGTTCTCCACTTTTGAAAAAATATTTGGTCGGTTTTTCAACGAAACATTTCACTTTCAGGCAACACTCAGCAACTTCACGGATCCAATTTCAAGGTGGATTGCAACTATTGTAGCTGTTATGCTGGCGAGCAGGTTTGCAGTAAAAAACAATGTGAAAGTAGTTCTGTGGGAGGCAGAAACACCGCCTACACAACTCTGCCTTGCAATTGCCCACCGCATTATGTTCCAGTTTGTGGCAGGAATGGAATCACTTATCCTTCCGCCTGTTTGGCCAAGTAAGTCAACCATAGGTAGTAATAAATTCCAGGTAAATTAGGAAACTGTGGACTTTCTAGATGCTCAGGATTAAATGATGCTGATATAGAGTCGCTCCCTTGCAAGAATCCCTGCAAAAGCACTACATGTCCTGTTGGGCAGAAATGTGTCCCCTATTTCCAGACTTGCTTGTCTTTGATGCACAAACCGTGCAAGCAATTTGAATGTAGTAAGTGGCACAGTTTTTCAATAGTTTTCAATAGTTTACCTGCTATTTTTTGCGTGCTTCTAGTAAATGGATCCACCGAGTGTTCATCGTTACCAAAAGACCCAGTTTGCGATGCGAACAAGAAACAGTACGATAACGCCTGTTTGTTGGCTCATCACAATGCTAAGCTCGCCTACAGAGGCCCTTGCTTGAAAAGATGTAGGGAAAACGGTCAAGTAAGTTCACAATTTCTTCAATCTCAGACCTCAGATACTCAGCTAAGCGCCGTTTATTCCAGGTTTGTGGTATCAATGGAAGAACGTACACTTCTGAATGTGCAGCACACGCTGACATGATCTCGGTCGATTATAATGGTCCATGCTCTTCAATCGGCTTGATCACAAACACAAAATCCCGGCAATGTTCCAACGTAAAGTGCCACGAACTACCCGATGAGAGTTGCTTAGGTATCATTGTCCGAATTATCGTATTAAAATAAAGTGTTTAAATTCCCTATTTTATTCTTGCAGGCATCACGCCTCCAGGTGCATGTTGTCCGCTATGCGGCGGGTCTTTGCGGCTGTTGTACAGCAGGAAACAGATCGACAGAGCGCTGTATGCGCTTCAAAATAGAGGCACAGACTCTATAAATTTAAGGTCTCTATTGAAAGGCTTAGAGCGGCAAGTTCAAATTGCACAGTGCACTGTAAGAGGGTATGTCACAGTGGAGACCGATATTTTCGTAGTCATACAATCCAATGAAGGGTAAGCCCCAAAAAAAATATGAAGATAATTTTTTCTAATGTGAGAGAAATTAACGTGTGTAAGGCGCACAGTCTGCTTGTGATTATTTTTGAGGAATTTAATGCATGGGAAATTATAAAGTTTCATCTTCAGCTATTGTATTTTTAATCCACTTGGGTTTTTCCAAATGTATGTTTCAGTAAATTATTTTAAAATCAAAGCTAATACTAGAAGAGGTTAATTTTGTCTTTTCAACTCTTTCATTGGGTTAATAAAAAATATTTTAAACTCATTTTTCCGAATTAGACCAATTTAATAAAATGCAATGCAATTACCTTTAGTTATCGGCTGTATTTCTCTTAAATTAGAAAAAAACATAATCCTCTGCTTATTAAGGACAGAATATTTGTTAGACAATTCAAATCCAATTTTCCAATCGGTTTTGGCAAATTGATTGACTTTTTTTCAATTCGTTTTTATCGTATTTTCGATCGGAAACTCTGTTTAAAATTTAATTAATTGGAATTCCAATTGCATTCTTTGCAATCTTCTATTGACGATAAATGAAACTCAATCCAGATGCATGAAATTCAAAAAATGCATTTTAGTCGCATAATATTTTTTACGTTATAGTTCTGTGTAAAAAAATGGATTTAAACACTAGGAGATAAATCAAATTAATAATTTGAAATTGCTGTCTTTTTTATGTTCCTGGCAAGAAATAATAGTAAAATTACGTATAAATGCCTAATTTGACGATTCGTAGTCAAAGAAAACATTACATTTTAGATTGTAGCGCAATAGAAAGACTTTGCAGAACCTGCAGCTTCATTCTATTCAAAAGATGAACGAACAGAAGCTTCAGCGTAGAAATAATTAAAATTATGTCCAACTTTCCAGCAGCTCAAATTATTAAAAACAACACAAACCAAAAAGAGAAAAAGAAACAAATTGGAGCGGAAGAAAGTAAAACTGGAGTATTTGCGAACAATCGGCGATTCTTTCAGTGGCTTCAATCGCAAGCCAAAACATAAAATTGTTATGTTATCAAGAACAAGTTTGGAAACACTCCAGATTTTTCCTAAATCCTTCCGCAAATTTTCATTAAAAAATGCTCATACCATTTTTTATTATTTTTCAGTTATCCTTCATCTTTGCAACTGGAGGCCTGCATTAGGGAAGCAGAGAAAATCGCTGGTTTGGTGAACATGAAAAGTCCCCGGATCGTTAGTGAAGTCAGCCTGAGTTCTTTAACATTAGCTACGGTAGTTCACACCCATATTGCCACTAGTAGCACTCACATTTATATTCCAAACTTAATGTTGACGATTCTGGCGGCCACATTTCAATACATTTGGTTTTTGCGATAATTTTCGTACAAATCACCGAAGACAACGTTCGGAACAGAATTGAAAAACTGCTTCAGATAACTAGGAATTGCGAAAGATGAATTCGGATTTTACAAAAAAAAGTTTGAGACTCCGGCATCATTTCCAAAAAAATTGAAATAAAGTTTATTAAGCTTTGACCTGTGATATTTTAATTTCTAATGGCAAATAGGACGTATACAAACATGTAGTTAAGGTTTTGTAACATATAGCGCTACACTTTGTTTATAAATGTACATTTATTTATGTTGTATATTTCTTTTTTGATAAGTAAATACATATTGTTTCAGTTCATTACAAAATAGATCATAGTTAAGAACCTAATTTACCACAAGTAAATCTACTGCAGACTCGCACTCTTTCGCGATTTTGATTACTGTATTATTTTCATATTGTTTAACAAAACAGTTCTAACCAAAGACTTTTGCTCTCTAATGTCACTAAAATATGGTTCTATTGTAACTATGACTTTAGTTTTAAGATTTAAATAGTTTTTTTACAATAACATCTTAAAGATTCAAAGAACGAAGTAGTTCTATGTTGAGTGTCGTATTGTTACCGAAATATATTTTTATTACATTCCCGGCATTTTAAATTAATACAGCAAAAAAATGCAAATCAGATCAAAGCTGTATATTTTTGTGCAAGTATCATTTAAGCCTTAGAATGGAAACATCTGCATGGCTTGTTCTTTGATTTTTGCAGTTTCTTCATATCCAAAGAAATCGTGGACTTGCATGGATTGGTTTGCTGTTCATGTTTGTCCCCTGTTATATTCATTTCTTTCATATATTTCTGAAAAAGTTCCGTGGTTTATTGTCTAATGAATTTTGTTTCAATTTTCACTTACAACAATGACTCGTTCAATGGGAATGGTGGTGCGTCCCTTTTTCTTCGCTAGTTGCAACACCTCTTCAGCGTATTCAAAGAATTTTGAATCTTCCTCTTCAACGCACGGTTTTTGTAACGCGTTGTCTAATTCTTTCTCTCTTTGCTGCTCCAATCTTTCATCTTCCTGGATATTGAAATGGAGTGAAAAAGGTTGTCGTAAATTTACATGTCTATCAAGGTTATTTTACCATTTGCTCACATAATTCCTTCCGGTACTTAATTACTTTCTTCCACATTTCCTCTTTCTTGGCCTGTTCATACTTTTTTACATTTTCGTCTACCTTGTAGCGGTTTAGTAATTCCCACTTTTTAATTTCGTCTTGCCTTCTCGTTTTTTCTTCTTCAACCCGCAGGACTTCCGCTCTGTTTTGTAACCTCTCCTGCTTCATTTTGGCTTGAAACTCTTTTTTCGATTGCATTTTTTCAAGTTCTCTAGAAACATCGAATTCATTCAAGATATGCCACTTATGCGACTACCTACGCAGCTTCCTTCTCAGCCATGGCTTTTTTGATAATTTTTTCTTCGGCTTCAGATTTATCCATTTGCTCAGCCATTACCATCGCAGCAATTTTCTCTTGTTTTTTCAGAACAGCATCCCTCATCTGGAAAAAAGTTATTTGAGTCTTAAACGACAATTGGTGTAAAACGAAAGCAGACCAACCTCTTGAACACGTTCCTGCTTCATGCAGTCGATCCTATGTTTTGCTTCCTTGTATATTTCTATGACTTCGTCAAGTTCTTTTTCTTCTTTAATTTTTTGCTGCTTGATTTCGCGATCTTTTTGCAAGTATTTCTTTTTGTCCTCGAACAATTCCTTTTTTCGCCTTATCTTCTAAAGTTTGCAACGCTGAATGAGTTGAGAATCTTTGGTTAGCACCAAGATACTTACTTCGTCAGTTTGCAATTTTTCAAGTTTTTCCATTTCCTTCACTGCTTCGATGTTATCAAGGGCTTCTTTCTTCGCTCTTTCCACTCGCATTGCTTTCTCGTGTTTTGCCTTTTCTTCAATACTGAAAAGTAAAATGGGAAGATTGACGTAGGGGAGTCATTCCGGCTCTTACTTTTGCTTTAGTTTTTCACTGTGTTCCATTTGTTTTTCGAATCTTTTCTTTGCTTTTTCAGCCTCAGCCACCATTTCTTCCTCCGCTTTTTGCTGTTGGATTTCCAGATATTTCTGATTTTCATCTTTTTCATGTTGCTTTAATTTCTCCATAAACTCCTGTTGCTTTTGTCTTTCGAACAGTATTTCCGATGTTACCAGGGCGCTAGTCAAATCTCTGCAAAACGATCTTGAGAGGATTTTTTCAGATGTTTTTTTAGATAGCGGGAGGACCTGGCGTGCCCTGTTGTCATAAATATTTGCTTCTTCACTTTTTCCATGTACTTTTCCCGGATTTCCTCCTGCTCTTTCCTCAGCTCTAGAAACCGCAGCTGTCGCTCTTCCTTCTTTTTCTCCAGTAGTTGCACACGTTCTTCCTCCTTCCGTTTGCGCACGTTCTAAGAAGCACTTTTAAGCAGCGCAAAAATGAGTTCTACTCAATTTACCTCCAGGGAGTTTTCCCATTCTTTTGTCATATTTTTCGAGCCTTCATCCAGATATCTTTTAATGGCGGCTTCTTTATCGGCAGCTTCTTGCAGAATCTTTTTCCGGTCCAAGTGTTTGGTTATACCGTCCCAGCCAGTTTTCGTAATGTGAAGCGCATGTTGTCTGTCGGAGATTTTTGTGTTTTCCAATGTTTGACCTGCAGAAGCAGAAGCAAATTATCGGAGAGCGAACTTAATAATAATATAAATTTGGCTCTCACCTGGAAACAAGAACCATCTGGAATCCATTCGCGAAGAGAAACTTGAAGTCAACTAAAATCTTTATGAGTTTGAGTGTTTTTGCGAACCGTAGGGGCTTCAGCACAACTTTACGACTGCTGTCGCTGTGTTGATTACCGTTGCCAACAAACTTACAACCAAGCATATCGATTTAGCTGATTGTTTGCCGTCCGTAGCAACTGAAATAGTTCAGCTTCATGCCGAATTGGCTTTAATGTCCACCGATAGATTGTTCGTTTACTCTATAAAAACATATTTTTCGCAATTTTATTTAGGTTGAAACCATTGAGCCATATTTCTCAATTCAGTCTTAAAAACTGAAAATTATGATCTGGAAAGCACAGAAAAATCCAAGTTCCGGAAGTAGCAAAACAAATGAAACTTAACTGAAAAGTATTCTTTAATTAATCTACTGTTTAGCACCATCTTCTGCTAGTAAATGTTTTTTTTTTGTTGAGTTCTCATCGACTTTTTGTTTACTTCGTCTAGATCCGTTATCCCCACGTCTTTGTTGCATATTAGTTTTGCTGCACTTAACAATAATTAGTATAAAAATTGAAGTAATGAGTTCAGCAGACAAAATTCATCTTTAATTTTTCCGAGTGTTTAGCGTTTTTGGGACTAACTCTGGAGAAGCATTAAAAAAGCCAATTGCAGAAGTTAAGCTTCTCTTTCATGTATTGATTAATTTTGAATTAACAATTTAATATCGTAAGTCAATCCGTTTTTTTAAACTTTCATTGACAGTTTTCCTAACATGTTTATCAGCGATATAAAATTACGCATATAAAATACAGTATAAAATTACATTTGTCTGGAATACCTGGATGACATTTTGCTTCCTAGCCCCCACCCCAAAGGTTTTCTCGCCGCGTGGGTGGTTGTTTGGGAAAATCTCAGTTTGCCGGGAAAGTTTCTCAGAGTGTCACGTTTTCCGGGCGACAAATTGTGTTCTTCGGATCCGAGGCTTTTGAACCGCGAAACTTCGTTTTAACTTTTTCTAGGCTTGTGTGATCTTCCAGATAGCATTGGTAAGTCGTTGTGAAAAATTGATTTCTAACTAGCTCTGAACTGTGAAGTTTCCGAAGGGAAACAAAGAGTGATATTTGCGTAGATGCTAAATATTTGGTTGATGTCTGGCAATTAAGATGCGGTGGCTTGTTTGCAGCCAACTAATTAAGCAATATCGGTTCTATTTGACTTCAAATAGCTCTGTTAGCTTCATAAAAGTGGAACGATCATACTTTTTCAATAAGATGAATTGTGTAATATTCATTTACATTTTCCATAGGTACTTTGCTTAAACTAAAACATCGTTTGATGCAGAGTCATTAGTGTGTTTGGAAGGCATTTTTATATACATTCACACATACAAAAAAAATGGTCTATAAAAATGCGTTATAAGTATTCTTCAGTACAAGCGTCTCTTCCCCATGGAATTCAGAATATTTTCCATATTTGCTCAGACGTTTCAAGGAACGCAAACGTCTTCAGGCATTATCATCTTTGTTCCATTTGTATTAGGTACTTTGCATGGAAAACTAAAAAAAAAAAACCAAACCCTGGAAATATGAGTGAAAATGCGACAATACAAATATTTCAGTTTAGTGTAAAATTAAAAATTGGGTTTTAATTTTAATAATTCCTACTTTTTTTTGATCATTACCACCACAGATATGTGTCTATTCGAATATTGCGCATTGACTAACATTTTACTAATTTTCGTGATTTAAATGTATTGTTTCACTGGTTTTAAGGGTGAGTATTTGAGTTGCTAGACACAAAAAAATTGCATTATGCTTCAGATTTGAATTAATAATTCTGCAATGAATAATGCAACTCCAAAATGTTAATGAGATGGTTGTTGTGCTCTCGGTTTAGCGGATCGTAACTTACAAAGTCTGCAAGTTTGTTTGTCGCTTTGTACGTGGGCTCCAACTGAACAAGCGGTTTAGCAAAAATGATGAGAAATTCACAGTTCTTATCAGAAATTCAAGAGTTTAGGGCAAATGACTCTGTGAACTGCAGATAGTATATATAAGGTAAATTGTGATAGTGGAATATTTACGGAAGCGAATTCTATGCTGGTTTAAATTAGGCACTCCGTGATAAATTGGAAATTGTTAGCATTTAGCTTTCAAGTTTCTCAGACAACACGAAAATAAGAAAAGGGCACAGTCTTTTTTATTTTAGATTACCTGTCTCCCCGGAGCGTTGAAATTCGCTTTGGACATGCCACTTATTCAATTTTTTGTTCGGATCTTCCCGGTTTTGGAATAAGGGCTGTTTTTCACTCCCCAACTTGCCAAATCAATATCAAATGAACAAAGGAGGAAAACTTTTAAGGTTTTCTATAAACTTAGTTTATTATTATCCGGCTTATTACCTATTTAGGAGTGTTTTATCCCTATTTAACTAAGCAGCAATTAATGAATTACTTAACAGGACTGAATCGTAAACAGTTGAAACCCGATTTTTATGGCGAGGTTTAATTGAATTTATTTATGAATTTTGGTTGCTGATTTCACTTTTATGCATCTACTTCATTTGAGTGTAAGTGTAAAGTCTAGGACTAATAACATAAACAATGTATTATTTTCCTCAAGGAATTGCGGCTTACGAACATTTAAATAGAGTGGCAATAAAACGGAAGTAGCAAGTTTTCGGCAAAATTTGTTTAAAAGTGGACTGATACTTCAGCTTACAATTTCCTCCCAATTCCTTCCTTCGTCCTTTGGACAGTATTGTCTTAGGCAAATTGTCGAATGATTAATAAAAATATATACTGAGAAAATTAATGCAATTTGTTACAGCAGCAGACTGAAATCTAATTATTTTACAAATATTGGATAGGTCGCATATCGATTGATTTAAAATCGATTGAATACGACAAAATACCGAATAAACTGGAAAATAATTGTGAAGCTACTAACACGCAAGCTTTCATGCACTTGGAAATAAACATTGCGTGCTTAAAGCTTACATGAATCGGTTATTTCAATTAATATAAAAATGTCTGTGGGCGATTTGAAGTGCTGAAAGCTTTTTTTGGTTTGGATTCGTTTATTTCAATTACTATTATTTGAGTTGACTAACTGGAAAAAATATTTCGTTAACAAATTCCAAACAATCCTTTGTGATTTTTGGTGCTCATGAAACTGACTAAATATTTTTGCCATTCTCCAATGGTATTTCAGACAAAACTACACTTTTACATCCTGCAAAAATACCAAAAGAGTATCGCTGGAACGAACATTCTGAAATAACATCTAGCTAATTAAATTACCTGCCACTGTGATCGAATTTTATTCAAAGGTCAAGTCCGAAAGTATTCTGAATTGAATAATAAAAATAATATTCTCAAAATACCCTTCCATTACTTATTAAATCCATAGGCGCCATTAGGAAGAGGTAAAATGAGCTAAAATCAGGAAAATTCTTGTATGGACAGAGCAGAAAAATGAACCAAAATATTGCAAAACCTTCAAATTATACCGTATATTTATTTAGGTGGCCTTAGTTCTATAAATCCCAATTTGCATCGGAAATGTCTTTACTCACAAAAATAGAAAAGTTTACTTTTGTTCTATTACGATGCAAATGCGTAAAGGCTGATTTATCGTCATCAATTCAAAGGCTTTAATTAAATCTTCAAGTTTCCAAAATAATACTTTTTGCTGCTTTTTCTTAATTATCAGCCAGACACGCGCGGAAATTCCCTGTCTGCAGATTTTTGACAGTTTGCTAAATTTTGCCTCTTTCTCAACATCAGATAGTAAAACATTGGTTGAACATGCTTCCGCCCCCTGCTGAAGTTTGCTTTTTGCAATTTCCAATTAACCTTAATATATTACATAAAAAAATGCGCAGCTTCACATGAAACATTTTACGTTGAATGTCTGGAAATTAAATCATTCTCCTTTCGTTTCAGTGAAATTATTAATTTCGCACTTAAAGGGCTTTTTCCACTCCATTTGAGCTACAAGACATTACTTTGTTCATAAGAAAAACGCCCTTTCGCTGAAATAGTGTAAAGGTCATATTAGGTGTAATATTGCATTCCATAATTCATACCTCAATGGTTTATGGCGTCATAACAGTTTTTATGATGCCAGAAGGGATTAAACGAAATAAATAATTTAATCGCTCTACAAACACCGTCTGAGTGCTATTAAACTGGCAAATGCGTTTCCAAGGGCTACAGAGAAATGGAACGGACAATATTAGCGGCAGTTAATCACATTATGGAAGAGCAAATCTGGATATTCTATGGGAGCTGGATTAAGCCTAACATCCAAAAGCTAACCAGATATAATTATTCCTGTTTATCAACACATTTGGGAACTCCATTTGCTAATACACTTAAAACTTAGTGTTGATATAATAGTAAAATGTGCCTTTAAAAGGTTTTACTGCTACATGGGGAGTTTAGAGACTTTTCCGTACTTTACCAGTTATTTCGACAAATATATACCAACGCTCATAAACTATTACTGAGCAGTTATACTTCAATAATTAGTCTAAATCTATGAAGCTTTCAAGCAAGTTTTAATAAATAATAATAATAATAAATAAAACTCCACTATTTTAGAAGAAAAATCGACACTTGAAACGGATTACTCAGCAGCTCAGAAAAGTTTAGAACACTTTAAACGCCAGTCCGATCCATTCTGCTATTGGATAATCTTGACTTGAAACATGAATGTTTGTTCAAGTGTTCCGGATAATACCTGGTTTAAACCCTTAAAAATATTTCAAAATAACTTCAGTTTTCTAAATGAACAGTTGATCAATAATTATAACTGGCAATCTAAACAGTTGTTAAGCGAAAACCATCTAAAATTAAATTTTGATAAACAAATATTTGAACTGTAAAATGCTGTGTTTTTAATGAAAATGAAGAAAAAACTATGAGAAATAGAATATTTGAGTTATTTGCTTTTGGTATATTGATACGGATAAATTAGTGTTGATTAGTTTGGGGTTTTAGAATGGCGCAATGGAAATCGATACTGTGGTCAGCCTGAGGTTGATATTATTTATTTAAACATTTTATGTCAAGTAGAACGTTGCATTTTATTTATTTGCCTCTGATAAGAAACGAGTTTCTACTTGGAATATTTCACATAGTCATTGGTCGATTTTTATTTCAATCCAACAATTCCATGAAAACGATTCTTTTAGATTTCTAAATGGCATCGGCGCTATTTGGCAATTTTATTTATTCATCTGTAGAAAACTCGTCTTATTTTACCAGAACTCAGTCCGAATGCTGCTTAAATTCTAATTGAATAATTTTCCACGTCTATGCTGCATTAGGCGAAAAAATCACGCTGCTTAATTCAATAATACGCTTTACACTGCATTAAAAACCATGATAAGCGATGTCTACATTTGCAGATGGAGACAAATTTGCTAATAAATATTTTCACGAGTTTACGTTAATTTCATGCATAGTTATTTATTAGTCAATGTAACCGAAAATATGTCAATACTGTATATAGAAAAACCAATGCAACGTACAATCAACGACCGCGTAAATGATTTTATTGTTTAAAAATTTGTGGAATTAAAAGCCCCTTTAAAACATATTTAGTGTTTCATACAACATTTTAACCGCATCTCAATCTATTACTTTCCAGTTTAAACTATAAAGTAACATCTAAAGAACACTCGCGGCCTTTGCTTGAACTAGCGATTTTTTCGCGCTGTTAGTTTGACTCGCCTCTGAAGATGCCGATGATGAAGATGAAGATGTTTGTCTGACGCATCAACATTGCATTAGTTTAGTGTACTTGTGTTCAAACTACTCAAAAATTAAATCTGCATTAAAATAAATCTGCAAAGAGATTGGCCGGCAGCCTTTTGCGTTTTTCTCCGAACACTGATTTTCCTTGTAGAGTAATCTTTTGAGACCCTAAAAGACTTTGTAGGAGCAATAAAAAAGTTCCATTTATCCCACTTGGGCGAGCAATCAAAGTTTCATGAAAACAAATCTGAAAGGAGAGGCTGGATGTTTAACATAGGATCGTATCGAGGGATATTTACCTTATTTTAGTTTTATTTGCTTGTCGGGTGTTGGTTCATGCACGAGTTCCTCAGATGAAAATAACTGGAAATAAATACCGAGAACGTACTCTTGGATAAGGCCAAAATCTCCGTTAGGAAAATTTTGCTTTTGCTTGCAAAAAAGTGTAGAAAGCTAAACTAAATCTGAAAAAACTTATTAGATTATAAATCCTCATTACTGCTTCTAATTTTGGATACGGGTGACATTACTGCCTTCACATGGATAGCTGAAAAGTAAAAGTAGAATATTCATTTCATGTTGATTAAAATTCCGATTTACTAGTAGATTGTAATTTTCATAGCATATCAGCAGATAAACCAAGCGTGAAGTAAAGGGAGTTCTTTTCGTAGTTTTTTTGCATCCGTTCAAATGGCGGTGTTATCCAATGGTCTTAAGAGCAAGAAACGATTTAAATTGTAAACATTGCTTATTACTTTGGCAAGCTTTTCGGTAAATCTTTATCTCGATTACGAATTAATACCGCAAAATGGAAATCATCAGTATCGTGTTCCTCGAAGCCTAACGGAAACAATTTAATGTCGATTATAGACACTCTAACATGTTTTAGCCTAATAATTAACAGAGCACTAAATTTTATGCGACATCAAAATGGTCTATCGAAAATCACGACAAATGTTACAGATCGTGTTTTAAAAGTGGGTTTTACGCAGTGAAATTGCGGTTTCACTTTTATAACAATAAAACAAATAGAAAATTGTCTAGTTTTGACTCAGTTTGATCTAACGCATCCTTTTTTTACAGACTCCTCAGATATTATACATAATTTTTGTAGTTAGCATGCATATTAATTCTACTAAAGGAACATCCAATCTATAAAAATTGGATATTTTCCAGCTCAAAGGCCAAAAATGTACATACAATACGGTTATTGTGTTTTAATGAATTTTAGTCGATAGAAAACAAGTTGAAGCCTTAATATTTCTGTTACTGATTTAGCTGGCTTCGATAAGAATTGTATTAGAAGCAAATTCCTTCTGCAAACTTGCCTAACGTTGCCTTAGAGGCTTTAATATTGCTGCGAGTGTGCAATTTTTATGCCAGCAAATTAACGAAAATATTTCATGCTATTGTACTTTTATTTGCGATGCCTTAATGGTTTTTTTTTAATTTGGAAAAATTATACTCAAAATCATGTCATCTTTTAATTTTTCTGAGATGTGCTTTAGAATAGTTTATCAAATAATTAAGCTTAAAAATGAATCACTTTCTATACCCTTAAGCAAAGTGTAAAACATAATGAAAAACTTAGCTACTAATGTTAGTTACGCGTTGGGCAAATAATATATAATATTAATATAACCAAAAATAGCCTCTACCTTCGACGGTTTAATAATATTTGCATCAGTAACATCATCATCACAAAAAGAAATTAAAAAAAAATATTTACAAAATTTTAAAACTGCAATTGCAGGATTAAAAATCTTATGAGAATAAAAATATACTTTTCTAGGCAATTTAGTTTAATTTGAAGCTGGTGAATTTTCGGGTGTTTTTCGGCTAATTTTTAAATATAAATTTGAATTTAAAGGTAAATAAAACTTTCTATTTTTCTTCATTGTTTTTTTCTGCGCTTCCATGGATTAAAATGCATGTTTTACAAATGTTTTTGCATGCAGCTAAATTTTAGTCATTGCCGAAATTAAATAGAGTGTTTGTACAAACGTTTCGGGCATGGATTGGCTTTGCTTCAAATATATTCAATAAGAACACAAAAAATAAAAATAAAAAAATGAAAAATTTTTAATTGCGCTATTAGTAAGAAAACACAAACTTTCGCAATTTTTCACCGTAAGAATAAGACATGGTTATTTCACTTGCTTTGCAGTAATTGTTCAAGCCTTCTTCCGGAAATTTTCTGTTAGAAAATTTGTAGCTTTGAAATGGCAAAAAATTAAAAATGCGAATTTTTGGATATTGTTTACTTGATCTACAGATAATTGAAACTATTTAAATCATACTGAAGTTGAATACAATATATGAAGAAAAAATGTAGAATCTAGTATCTAGTATGAATATAAAAGAATGAAACACTCAGTTAAAAGATAATACATATTTAGATTTAAATAGTCAAAAGTTAAAAAGAAAACAAATAACTTTTAGCTAATCATTAGTAGGTAATAATATGCAAAACTCCGAAAAATGTTAAAGATAAATAACGTTTTTTCAATACTTTTAGATCATTCACCCCAGAATTAAACCACTCAACGTTTTCCATTCGTGGAATTCGAACGAAAAAATAAATTCGAATTCAATGAATTTCACTGTAAAATTTGATTGGCAATCGACGTTTCAACGGAAATCTCAATTTCTTGTCAGTCTGCAATTGATATATTCATTATTGAAACTGTCTCCGAACAGCACAATTGCAAATTAATTCATGAGAATATGGGATCCATGAACTCGAAAGTTCAGACAATCATGGAGGTTGAAGCGAAATCTGCCATGCTCCAGGCTTCATTAATGTGGAAAGTCGTTAGAAAGACCATAACGGAATTTAGTATGCATGGAAATTTGGCCGTTAAGTAATGTGAAGATGATATTAAGTAAAAAAGATAAAACAAAATGTTTAATAGTTTGAAGCTTCCTCTAATTATTTTTTATAATAAAAGTTGCCTCAAATATTATTTCAATGGAATTTTCTGTTCATATTTTACAACATAATTCCTCTTTAAAAGACATCTATTCATTCGAAAGAACAAGACCTTCGCTTTACCATTGCGTTAAATTGGTGATTTTTTTTAGAACATTTTTCAGAATCCTCTTAATCCCAGAATGGTCCTATAATGCTTTTGCTAGTGTACCATTTACATTAAAATTATGTTAAAAAATAGTTTGTTTAGTTATTCCACTCCTGCAGACTGATAACCCAGCCATGAATAAACAACAACTAACTGTCTGCTATTAAAGTTTCTCTGTTTTCCATTCATGAATTATGCATTTCCTTAACAAAAGGTGTAACCCAAACTTTAGAGCTAAATCTTAGAGACGGACTGGTAAATTGAAAGGTTAAGCAAAGACCTGAGCCATCCACATAATTCAGTTAGAAAATATGAGGGTTTTCCAGTTTCTTCGACGATCCATGGAATTTACAAGAAATTCGTTGGAAACTGAATAACATGATTTCAATCGGCAAAATTCCCAGCCATCCTCCAATATAGAAATCAATCTAAAAATATCTCGAGTTGTGCAACTTTATACGAAATATATTAAAAAGATACTTTATTACTTTCCGTTTATAAATCACGTATCATTATGTAAGTACCTTCACATCACTGTCACGGCTAAAAAACTGAAATCGGCTTGATTGGCCAGAAACCGCAAGAACTAACAGGAACCGAGAAGACTGTCTTAGCGATTTCCAAGTACTCACAATTTTCATTTTTGCTTTTACCAATTTGATCGATTACGTAAAATGGCCGAAGAGAATTTAATGATTTAAGTCAATTTTCGTGATTGATTTCCGATTGGAGAAATGCAAAAAATGCGAACGGATATTGGAGTGAAATAAGCAACAAAATCTGCTTGGTTTTTTAGTTTCTTCATATGATATATTTAATTCAATTAATAAGTTTATCGGTGAAAAAATATTTGCATTTTCTCGTACAACGATAGATAGAGTAAATTGCAGAAGAGTGAAAAAAATGATTGGCTCTGGAAATTTTACTTTGATTTCATTCAGTTAGCTTCAAGCAAGTATAAACATTCCTTCTAAAAAAATCACAAGTAGAATCATAGGTATATATGAACTCATTAACTATACAGTTTTAATTATATTTTCGTTATGAATAAATTTATATTTCTTCTTATTGCCATTCTTTATAATTTTACACAGTAAATCCAGACAAATCGTTACTTTAGCGCTTGGTTTAGCAGAAGTCTGTTTTTTTCATTATCAGAAAGAAACGAAGCTGATACATATTCATATCCAATTATCTCTGATTACTCGTTAAACACCCTCTCGTCTGGGCTGCTCAATTTTAATTAAATTGAGATAAACATGACTCTGATCGACAAAAATAGAGGTTAAGTAAATTGAGTAATTATATGAAAATTTATACATAGCTAGGGAGAATATCGGATCTGCTATCGCTAATGGATCGTCGCAATATGTTAATGTCTGAGGCAATTTTCTAGCTGTCTTAGAGTATTTTCATTTCTTCCCAAAATGACTAAAAATAGAATAATAATTTAAAGTTTACTGGCTGCTGAAAAGCGTGAAAGTATTTCATGGCGATATAGTGAGTAATTTGACCAGTAAATAAATATTAAACAATGAGTGTTGGAGCAATAAGAGAGAGCAAAAGAAAAAACAAATAAGCAAAACGCTTATCAGTTTGAAAACAACAAGTTTAAATTTCGAACCGATGAATTATAAAATCAGTTGCCCAGAATTTTAGAGCTTTCAGAGCTTCTCAACATAGTTCGACGAATCTTTCGCTTATTAATTTAGAACTTGCGAAGTTTAAGAGGAAAAACCTAGATGGTATCTGCAGATATTTTCAACTTATTAATGATATATTTAGACTGCCGCTTAGAAGCGGATTCATTCAAAATATACTGATCCTCTTGCAGAAAACTTTTAATATTCTATTAAGCTCATCAACAGTTGAAAAAATTTTTAATTTGAGCGCTCTAGTGCTTTACAGCAAGCATTTTTTATTTTGTTGTTCAGTTTTATTATAAATAAATGAAATCTTACTGTTTACTAGGCATATAATTTAATAGGGTAATTAATTACGCAATCTTTGCATGGGGCGGATCTTATGGTATGGCGGTACCTAATTAAACTAATATAAGGAGTACAGAATAAAATCATAAAAATCATTAGCAAAAACAAGTTTATAAATGAAAATCATACCATTAGTAAGGCAATTTGTATTTCATTTTCAATTTATACTTTACCACCATTAAAATCTTACATTATTCTGACAAGCACAGCAAGATATAGTATGTATAAATATACAAATACCTAAAATATATAAAACAGTAGCTGCACAAAACTGTATCAGTTAATTGTTAAAATTTAAAAAAGTTATTATTTGGCAATAAAGATTTTCAACAATTTTCCTAAAGATTTAAAAGTGTTCGGGGTAGAAGGTAGAAAGTATCGGACTAATAATAAAACAATTTAAAATTATATAATGATGTTGCAAAATCTAAATTTAATTTGTCATATATTATTATGAAATGTTTGTAAATAAACCCATTTGAGGGTACAATCAAGCACTGACTTGTTATTTACTTTTAAGTTCGTTTCTGTGTATAATTTGCTCTTTTCATGTATCATTTTCTAGGTACTAGACATTTTTTACCTCTATAGAATGCCTGTTTCAAAGGCATTGTAAAATTATTATAATAAGTAAATACATTTAATATTTTAGTAGTTTCAGCAAAATTCTATCCGTTTGGTGTATGTAACGTAGACAGTTATAAATATGATTAATGGAAACTGGGGATAAACTTCCCACAAGCGGTTTCACTTATATCCAAATATCAGCTATCAGTATTTAATGGAAGGTTGGAATAATCTGTCAACGGCAGTTAAAGAGAAAATCGTATAGTTATTTGAACGACTTTTAGGGTAATAAGTTAAGGGCTGATACCTAAAGGTTTGAGAAGTTTTTTTATTAGAAACTGAACTGATTACTTGGAACAGTGGAAATATGTCAAATTACTACCAAAAAACAAACGTGCATTAATTTTTGAACTGAAAAAACAAAAATAGTCAACATAGACAATTGAAGCGCAGTTTCCATGCATGAAAATTTACCGTTGAAATTGAAAGCGTTTTAAGCACAGATGACATTTTTTTTAAATGAAGAAGGGAAATTTAACAGTGGTTTTTTACATCACCAGATAATGAGGAAACATCTTGCATTGTATGGAAAGCATTTAAAGGTTATTAATGTTTCCTATTCTTCTTAATACGTACCAGCCATTATAAAAGTTTATACTAAAAATCAATTGGAAAAGTGTTGCTTTAAAAAATTATTGACTAAAATGAATATAAAAATGAGAGGATTTCACGTAAACAGGATGATCGTCAACTAATGTGAACAAATTTTCTCACTTTTCATGAGCAAAAACATTGCGGTTTAGGCAGGGTACAGGGTGTCAAAGTGTGAATATAATTTTCGCTTATTTTTACCAGATTCTTAACCAGCTTTACTATTACCAAAAAAAATGTGTTTGGACGTTTCAACTCCCCAAATCTCGAGGACTTTAGAGGTTCTTTTTCTTTTAATGTAAACTAAAATGTGGTCGTTTCCAATTTTTCTTCATTGGAAGGAAGCAACTACAGAAAAATGTATTTTTAAAACTGAAGCAATAAGTCAGGGTTCACACCTAGTGGAAGACAGTGCCAAAGACATAGACTTGAGTAACAGGGATTTTACTAACAGAACGAAAACTAGTGCTTTGTGTATAAATAAAAGAGATATTAAGAACTCGGACCACAACGTATAAGACCCGAGAATCGCATTTTACTCTCGAACCAACCAACACGATTCATTCGTGACTTTCTTCTCGAGCTTTCAACAGCTGCAGGATCAGGTTGTCTTAACTCTTCAGGTTCGACGTGCAGAACCTCCTCAGGCAACTAGATCACTGCTTTGCGGAAAAAGCAACAAAAGTTTGCAAAATTGAACACCGCAGGTCGTTAGTCCTGTTTGAAACAATCAACAAACGCGACCGCGGCCACCTTGTCGCGTTGCAACTGTTTTGTGAAAGTGACAGTTTTTTTTTTGTTTTTGGGGACAGATTTGAATCTGTTCGTATCGAGAATTGATCATATTGATACTGACCCGATCAGTGTGCAGTGTTGATTGCGATTGAACGCGCCGATTCGAAAGTGAACCCGTATTGGAAACGTGAGTTTTTCGAGTTTCGTGCCCGAAGTTTCGCTAATTTGGTGTAATTTTTGTGCTTAATCGGTTATTGTGGTGAACAGTCCTAATTGGCAGTCATAAAAGTAATACACACTTTTACTTTGATTATTGAAACGCATTGAAATCCAATGGGGTTTTTAGATACCGGATATTTCACTGGGCGTTTCAAAACCTCAGATGTAAAAGCTTGCTTTTATGAGTTGCTCTACATTTGTGCGTACCTGCAAACAATTTGCCGATAACTATTTATATGACGCCTGATCATTCGTAAAATATTCTAGAACACTTGGGCGTTATTGGCAATTTTTTGCCATGCCTATATACATTATGGATCTAGTCCAGTTTAGATCAGATGAATGGCCTTCGTAACTGCAACCATATCCTAGACGACAATAGACGCAAAGCCTTGATTATTTAAGTAAACCTTTCCAAAATGTGTCCACGTGTTCAATCAAACAACAATCAGTTGAGTTAATGGACTGTTCATGTTCCAAAAAGCCTATTTGTTGATACTTCGCTTTCCTTCAAGCTTTTACCGTTTTCTTCGGCAGTACCTTCCAGTGAAGATTGAATAATTACTAAAAAATAGTCAGATTTCAAGGCTAGCCACCAATAATTGCAATTAAGTAGAAAGTGCCCATTGAACGATAAATTGGCTTCTTCAAGTCTTACTTTGGCTGTTGAGTGATTAAGATTCGAAGAGCCGGATGGATGGAACGGGCGTGAATTTTTCCAGCCAGATGTTTAGGGGGGAATATTTAACCAATGCCTGAAATGATCTGTTGATGTTGCATTTCTTTCAAATTTCCTGCGGATTTTCCCAGCATTTTTGCGCTACCTTATATGTCTTGAAAGTAAACTCATCGATCGTAATTTCATTCTTTTGTCGGTTGGTTTTACTAAAGAAAAATTAATGTTAGCTTATTTATGTTTGTTTCGTATGAATGCCAATTTCAAGAAAAAAATGTTTCAAAACACTTAAATGCATGCATCTATGGCAATATCAAAGTTAAATGCTGAAGAAACACTGAGCTTTAGAGAATTAATAAATTTTCTTTGAAAAATGTTATTGATAAAAGTCACTTGACTTAATCTCATTTCAGTTAAAAATGAGGTTCAGCTTAGCACGTACCAGCAACTGCAGGTAATTTTAAGCAGCAAAGTTTAACTTCAATCTTCAAAATCAATCTAATCGGTGTTTAAGAGTCAATTGAAAATAATAGTTGAAAAACAGCTTACGATGGAAAAAACAACATTAATGTCTTTTACCCTTTTACCAACAGACCTCAGTGTAGGACTGTACTTTAAAACTATTATTTTATTAATCAAAATTGAATTAATTTTGGAGCGAGTCTCTGTTGCCGCTCGAAACCAGAGTGCGGTTTGTAAAAGCGCAGTATGCAATTAAACGATAACAATGACAAAAATAATCAAATATATATAAAACAAACAAATATATCCGCTCTTGATTAAATATGAAGAACAATTTTCGCAAGTTTCCATTATCGTCTATGAGCAGAAAATAAACGAAATTATAGGCCCTGAAGTGAACTGCAATTTCAATAGTAAGTACGAGATGCATACAAAAGATATTCTTACCAAAGGATCACTTTGAATTTCTGGAAAATAGCAAGGCATTGTCGCATAATGGGATTCGATGTAATCAGTCTCTTTTTCGATTTACCGTCCTGCGCTAAGATATTGAGGTGAATTTTATGTGTTCGAAGGGGTAACCTAATTCTGCTTATTTCCTCCACAATTCGAATGGAAGGGTTGAAACCAATTTCAGCTTATCGATTCATCATCACTAAATATTTCAAGTTAAACTTACCAGAATTTTTTTGCTCTTTTAATTGCCTCATACAGTCTGCTTTAGTCATAAAGCATTTTTTGCTTAAAGTCTCCATGAATAAACAATTGCTTTACTCGAGCATCTAGAAGTGTGCAAAGCTAAACGTTTATTAGAGCATTAAAGGCATTTAAAGCAATTCAAAGGAAATCTATTTAATTAAATTGAGATTGTTGAACATTACGCAAGTGAATAATTGCACTAAAATGAGCATGGTCTTTAAATCTTGCTTAGTAGTCGGATTGCAATCTACTAGCATGCAAATTTAGGCATTTGCTAAGAAGTTCCCCAATCGGGCTTGTGGCAATCAGTAGAAAACCTTATCGCTTCCAAACGGCAGATTTTCTTAACAAATTCGTTTAATTTCCCACTACAAATTTTTGGCCTTTTAAAAACCAAATTTGCAGATTTTTTCTTTAGACCACATTTTTAAATATGAAAATATAAATTACTAAATAACCCGAATCGATTCAGCACGACTTCAAGATTTCGTGGTTACTTTTTCCTTTTGCAGGTTTCTCCATAACGACCGCGTCAATTCGATTCGATCCATTACATTATATAAAATGCGGATTACTTTGCATAAAAACGTCCATATAATATAGGTGGGCCGATTCTTTTTGGGTGATGGTTTATTATAATTACATGATTGAGCAATTTACGTGAAAGTTTTTTAATGCCGTAGATTCAAGTAAGCACAAAAAACTCTTTCGGAAGTATACGAGCTCTTATGGGAAATCTGGCTGATAAATCGGTTTTGCCACAAATAAGTGATTACATAGATTTGAAATATAAAAGACTTTCTCAAAAAGAAAACAGCAAATTTTGCGTATTATCCGCTTCCTGGCCGTTGAATTATTATACTATTCTGCTCTGGTTCTATTATTTTATATTAATAAGTAATAATGCGGCGTAAAATATCAATTAACAGTTAATATCACGTTTACATAATATCGCAGCTAGAAAACGTTTTAGAATAAAAGGTTTTATGTTAAATTCCAGGTTGTTGCGTAACAACGGCATAAACTATTACCGGTTTTTGCGCGACCTAAATGGCCACAAAAAACTTCCTTTAGTAGTAATTAAAAATGCAATACCTATGCACTTTACGATAGACATTAAGCTATTTTTGTTGCGGTTTTATGGATTTTTTACATAAAAATTTAAATATTTTTCTTTTATTTCATAGCCAATCGAAAATCCGTTTTACACAATTAAAAATTCTTCAAGATAGGTAAAAAGTTTCAATGTAATAAAACGAGAGTTCTTATGCAAAGATATTAGTTGATTTAGGATAGAGTGAGAGTATCGAGTATGGAACATATTAAATAAAGTATACACAGATGCTAAAAAATACATAAGAAATAGGCTTTTAATTCCCAATCTGTTCGGAATTATTTAAATATGATTTTGCCAAACAAATTGATTGGCAGAAGATGGATTGATTGACCTGCCAGATCTCCCGATTTAGCTCAGCTCGACTTTTTTGTGCGGCTACCCAAAACATAAAATTAACGTAAACCGACCGAAAATATTGAATATATGAAGCTTAGAATAGCGTAACAAATCAGACTAATTCTTTCTCACGAGTTAGGAGGAATTGTTTCAAATGGCGGTATTAAAAACCGAGCAATTTTTTATTGCATAGGTTTAGATTTTAGTTCCGTACTTTCTTTACTTTCACACTGTATACAAAAAAAATAATTGCGATTATACTCAAACAAACACCCGAAATCACAAATTTATATAGATTTTTGTTAATTGTAGTAGATATAAATAAGCCATTAAAAACCTTATAAAAGTGATTTTCAACATAAAAGAAAAAACCAACAATGTTTAATATTGTTCTATGTACAGGAATTACATATTCAAATTTAATTTTCTAGCTGCCATTAGCATAAAATCGATGTAGAATGCGTGAACAAGAAGCATTGTGGAAGGTTACGAGTCACATTCTTTGTATGAAGAAAGTTGTACGTTATATTCGAGTTAGACTGAAGGTCAAGCAAGGTGTAAGAATTTAATAATTATTGGCTTTTGAATCCCCGCTTAAATAAAAAAAAAAATTCATGTGATTTGTGGAGGAAAATAATTAAACCAGTAATTCACGTATTTATTAATTTGATACTATTTCCAGGCTATAAAAAGGTAATAATGTTCGTATGTATTTTTTTTTAAGGCAAAAGGCTAATTTTCCCTACCGAAAACATTAAACTTTCTCGGATATTTTCCAATTCCAGTATTAAAAAAAGACAGCTTCACATCTTTTCATTCGAAGATCGATAACAACTGATTTTTTTTTTCATATTGTGGTTTTCTTCAGTTCACTGATTGAGCATTAAACAATGATTAGATTGAACACCAATTTTTTTTCGGTGCTTTTAGCTTTCAGTCGCGCTTCCATTTTCATTTACTCGATCCTGAAAAAAGGCATTTATTAGCTGGAATAAAAACAATTAGTTGCGATATGACGATTCTATCAATTTCCCATATTTTAAGGAAATTGAGTGTAATCATTTTATATAAAATATGAATTTTGGCTTTAAAAAAATGAAAGCAAAGTGGGAGAACAATTTGGATTCTCAAATCTCAGCTTTCTTCTCAGGTTCTAACGGATTATTTTAAATCAGTAAAAAATGTGAATGGAAAGTGTATTTGATTTTGCTAATTGTCCTTAAAACTTTATCTGCAAACACTTAATTTCCTACTATGGCTTCAAGGAATTTCTCAACTTCTATATTATTCATTGGATTGGCTTAACAAAATGAGATCAACTACAGTTTTGTTAATGAATTAGAAATAATCTGAAAGTTCCTTGTTCCATTTCAGATTTTCATGTAAGGATAAGTAATAATGAAACAATAAATAGCTAGTGATGAATAAGGTCGAAGTTCAATTAGTATTGAAGAATGCGATTTCTTGCGAAACTATTGAATCGAATGCCGAAATGTGCTCAAATTATTATCTCCCACCATATTCTTCTCTAAAATTTACTTCTAAACTTTTAGTCCCAATTTTGCAACTTTAAAATCCCCATTCCACTCGCCATTCTAGTCAGTTAATCAGAAATTATTAACTATTTATTTAAAATTTCCTGAAAACGTTTTATGGCAAATTCTTAATATGAAAGCACAAATAAAAATATGCACACTGCAAAAAGAAAGTGAATAAAAAACGCAAACATACATCATTACCATTCCACCATTCATCTATCTAACGGTAAATCGTTCGAATAAGAAATCGAATAATCAACTTACTGTTTTAATAAGTTATGTGGATATAATGACAATAAAAACTGATAAAGAGAAATTGTAGTACAAGTTCAAGACATCTGGTAGATGTGAAACAGTGTAACATCAACTTCTTTCAGGTCATTAATTATATAAACTGCTTTAATAATGAAGTGGACTGAGACCGATGGTATTTAATGGTTTTCCAGCATGTAGGAGGCAAATTTTGGCTCTAACTGCTCCAAATAATATATTAAATTTAAATCATCAACAGCCGATATGCAACGAAAAATAGTTAAATTTTAAATAAATAAATAGTTAAACTCCCTTCTAGGCCAGTGTATATCTAACCCAAGCGAATAGCAGACAAATAATTTAGAAATTTCATTTTTGCCAGCAACTGACCCCAATCAAACACATTTCATGTAACCTTGTGTTACTGACATTGAATAATGCCCAAGATACCAGCAGGCCTGGTGAAAATGTTATAACAAGAACTTTAAACGCAAATTTGTTATTAACTATAAGTTGCCATGTGGACAATTCACGGTATTTTACTCGCGAGTGTTTGGACTTTGACCACTATTTTGGTCGATGGTATTCAAGTTCCTAATAAATGGAAACAGGAAGTAGCGGGAAATGGTTTCCAATCAAATGGACAAAACTATGCTTATCCCCCGACCAAGCAACAGCTCAAATATAACACAGGTGAGCAAAAACCCACCGAAAAATTGTTCCTCTGCATTTCCAACGTTTTTTCGAATTTTCAGGAATTTTCTCACCTGACAATATACAGTATTCGCCCTTTGCCCCATTAGCTATTGGAAAGCTGTACATAGGGAAAAATTCCAGTCCGTCCAACTCTATTGATATCAAAAATGTAAAGCCCGGTTTGAGTGCTTTGCCTCAATATTCAAACAGTCAAGAGGCCCTATCGGCTGGCAATACTCAACAAAACTCTTTACCTCCGCTCCGAAATCCGCGCTACCCAATTGGACAAAACTCTGAGGATTTACTCCATAAATCAGACTTTCTATCACCGAACCGCTTGAAATATTTGGAAAGTCTGAATGGAGATGATTTCGCCAAAAATCAGAATCTTCCCAATAACGTTTTGAAAATCAAGCCCGCAATTATTGACCCAATTAGCCAGCTGAAACAAAGTGGAAAGCCTCTGAGCCAATTTGCTCAGGTTTTTGATCCAGAACGATTCAAAAACCCTACACAGTCAATTTCCCCAAGGTAATTCAACGCACTATTCCTAATAAAAGCCTTTCAACTACACAGTATATCATTACAGCCTTTATAGTTTGTATGTGCCAAATGCTCAGCTGCAACCATCCTTAAAACATGCGTTGGATCAGCATGTGCCTCAGCAACATAAATTCATAGTTTCAGCTTCTGAGGCTGATTCCAATCAAACGCCCCTGGATCTTGAACCAGAATCCCAACCTAAAGCCAAAGAATCCACTTCGAAAGAACCAGTTTTCTTTGTCACTGAAGGCTATCGAAATGTTCTGGTCCAGGGCCCGAACAATAAGAAAGCGTATCTTGAGCCACAAATTCAGAAAAAGGGCAGCAAAAAAATATTCAAAGAAGACAAGCCAGATTATGACGGCGAAGACGATGTAGAAGAAGATGACGAAGACGAAGATGACGAAGTAGAACCCGTTCCTGCGCAAAGAAAAGTTACTAAGGGCTACTCAGTTAAAGATGACAAAGAAGACGAAGATGATTCTGAAGGATTTAGCCGAAATTCCCTGAAACCTGATTGGGAGAAACCGACTGGCTATTTTGATAGGTAGTTATCATGAGGTTTAATTCGATAACCATTTGCCTAACATGCTTTGGCTATCTTTTAGGCCGCTCAAGTATTTTGATGAAGACAAAAAGTCTAGATTTGCCCCCCAGCTGAAGACCAATTACAGAGATGACACCTTGCACGAACCGGAAAACGATGCAGATTTTGACAGGGACGACGACGACGATGATGACAGAATAACTGAGGACGAGGAAGAAGAAAATGATGATGAGGATGATGAAAAAAATGTAGAGGAAAACACCAAAGAATCGGGAGTTAAGGCAAAAGTATCCAGTCCGAGTAAGAATGCAAACAAATTTCCATTACAAAAATTCGAACCACTGAATAGTTTTAGATGAGCCTGAGTTAAAAGTCAGCAAAGATTCGAAACAGGAAAACAATAAATCGGAAGCAAGCGAAGCACCCAGTGAGGAAGAAGAAAACGACGAGAAACCCGTTGATGAAGAAACTGAAGGCGAGGAAGCAAATGAAGAAGTTGAACAAGTGGATGATAAGGAGCTGAAGCTTGTGGACAATGAACATGCTGAACCAAAGCCAATTCCTACAAAACCAATCTATCCTGGTCAAGGCTTATGGGCCAAACCAGGCTTGAAGCATACACCCCATATTACCCAACATCGGTCAGAATTGCATGAACGCTTAATATATTTTTAGCATTTTCACACATTCTTTGCTTAGGTTCCTGAAACCTATGGAGGATGAGATAAAACCTGATGGATATGATGTTTTCGAAGATCTAGAAAGATTCTTCCAAAAGCAAAAAGTTAACTATGGAAATGCCGCGAATCAAAATGTCCCTGTGACTGCCGTTTTCAGTAAGACTCTAAATTCGAAAAAATCCTGTAAAATGCAACTTTGATTCCTTCAAGGGCAACCACAACCACAAGTAGCGCCAGTCATAAAAGCCCCAAATTTACCCAACTCTTTGGTTGTCTACGACCCATTCAATGACGGCAGCCGGAAAATATCCAAAAAAATCCTTCAGCCATTTAACCAGCTTCAGGCTGCGCCAGCTTATCGCACTCAGCGATTTGAAGCAAATAGACACGCCCCTGTAGAGCGGGAATTTGAAGAAACCACTACAGAATTTGTACCTTCAAGGCTGTATGCTCAAGTAAGGAAAAGTGAAGACGTAGCGCATGAGCCTCGCAATCCTGCTAAACATGGGAGGCTTAAGGAGGTTATTAAGGATTCAAAGGTCCAAACGGTTTATTCTGAAGAAGGGTTAGTGGGTTGGGAAGTTGAAGAAAAACCAGTTGACATTTGAAAATTTGCAGATACGAAGACGCTGCTTACGATCATGCTGGACATGAAAAGAAAGCAGAAGAAGACAAGGCGTATTCCCAGTTCCAAAGAGCTAAGCAAGGGAAAGGTAATTTAAACGAAAAGCGAGCTGATTCTGATGCTGGAGGCTCCAGATTAGATCCAGTTGTATCAGGTACATTTCTAATCAGGGATTCTTTTATATTCTATAATGTATATCATGCCCTTCCAGAACCACCAAAGGAACTTCTTTCAGATTCTCTAACTTCAGAAAGTGAGTACCTTTCACCCGAGGAAATCAACGAACAAAACAGAACCAATCTAGACCTGACAAAACACAACTCAACAATTAAGAACGAAAATGTTAACAATTTTATTTCAACTAAAGAAACCCGAACCACGCAGGTGAAGGATAAGGATAACGGAGATATACAGCTCGAAATAGAAAGCGAGGTAAAAGTGATCATGCAGCCAAACAACAGCACCAAAGCTCATAAATTTGTGAAAATTTATCCGAAAGTTCTGAAAGAACTTTCAGTAGATTCATATAGAGGTGAGGATGATGACGATGATGATGATAGCTCAGATCACCATGATGAAGATGACGACGATGATGACCAGGATGAAAATGGAGGTTTCAAAAATTATTTATATGACAGCGAAAGTGGTAATTCAGCAGAAGATGATGGTGACAAGTACTTTTTGTTTGCAAAAAACAATAACACGTTAAATAGCAGTGAGAGTCTATTGAATTCAGACGAACTGAGAAACCCAATAAACAATTCGCAAAGCAATTCAAGTGAGATATTGAGCAAAATATTTCCCAGCACCACAGAATCCAGTACAGTCTCAGACATTGAAGCTATGACCAAAGAAACTATCCTTAACAACACAAATACAAGGACTAATTCATCCAAAGATGGTCAAATTCTTTTGGAAGAGACGCAGGGAATTAATCTAAAAAGGGAAAAAAGATCAAGCGACAGTTACGAAGATGTGGAAATTGATACCGACTTTATAGACAAAATTAATCACACCTTTGCACCAGCTGTTACAGAAGGTCTGGACTTAGTTAAATACCCCTACTACCGCAAGGCCGGTAAGCATTCAAACATATTTTTTTAGTGTGTTACAAAACAGCAATTTTAGGGGTAAATAAAGACTCCCCACTAAGATATGCGGAAACCACCAAAAACATTCCGATCAAGAAAGCTGGCGAGCTTTCATTCTATAACATGGCTGATCAGTTTCCATGCCCAGATCTTCCTCAAGACATTGACCCAGTTCCTGAGCGCATTCAAAACGCCAGAACCAATGAAGATATTGAAGAATCGGAAGATGAGGATGAGGATGATGATGAAAGCGTTGTGGATAGGAGGCAGCCCAAAAAGGTTCGGATTGAGCTGGGGGACAAAATTGATTGCCTTAAGCTAAGGTAGGACTTGAAAGGAAAATTGAGGCTTATTGAGCAAAATGTTGGCATTTTTTTGCAGATACTTTGGAGAGAATCCGTTGGATAATCCACTGTTTAAAGAAACAGCAATCAGTCCAGTGAAATCAATATTCAAGGAACTTGAACGCAAACCCAGGCAAAAGAAAAGCCAGAAACCAGCAGACAACAGCTTCAATCCCAGCGAGATTTATGAGCAAATCAACGAAATATTTAGCTTCGACAATAAAAATGACGACGATTTCGGCACTGGGTTGAATGATAAATTATTCAGCTTGATAAACACGCCTACTATTGAGCCTCGCGCTCAACCTCACAGGCAACCTGCCACATCCGAGAGTGCAAAGTCTGAAAGTGCTAGTTCCAAGTCACAGCAGCCAGCAGAAGAAGAAGAAGGATCGGAAACCATCACCACTCCCAACTCCTTGATGGATAATAGCCTAATCACAACTCCTAAATACACCATTCAGTTGACGCCTAATAACATCTATGACCAGATTAAGCTTCTGGACCATTTGCCAGGGGAGGAAGAATTTGCTACTGGTAAGGTTCAAGACGCTAATGCGGCTACTGCTAGGGACAGAATGGATGAACCTGACGAGAGCATCAGCCCGAACATTGAAATAGTGCAAACAGTTGAAAGGACGCAAAATAATGAGGGATCTAAACCCCAACAGAGGGATCCGAGAGTTTTGCCGTCAAGTGATGCTACTGCTACTGTTCCCAGTGTCAACTCAGAGCGGGAAACTTCAGACGTTTTGGAACCAGAGGCTTGGAGAAGGCAAAGAGTGGGTATTAGGCGACCGCCTTTATTGCAAATATTCGATGTAACTAAATTTCTGACCACCACACCTTTTTCTGTTATAAACACTGCACCTTCCACAGTCCTGCCTAAGCACAAGGTAAACTTTGCGAGCGATTTTATTTGTTTTATTGCGATCGTTGTTTTAAGGTGATGAGCGAAGTGTTCTATAAGGAGGAGATCAAGCCCAGTGAGCAACTGACTGTGTTCGCAGATATTTTAAATAACATAAAAAATTCCACGAACAATGAGAAAGTTTCGATGCAGTCCAGTTCGAATTTCGCCGAACCCGGTGCGGTCACAATTAGTTCCCTTGAAGAACCCACGAGAGATCTAGAAAGGACCAAACTGAGGGTTAAAAAGTTCCAAACTGATAGCTCCAATGGACAGGTTGTTGTCCAAAATTCCAAATAATTGCATGCAAGTTTAAACGTTGATATTTTAGAACGATTTCGGGGATAAGCGGCCGGATTACAAGTCCCCTTCACGGAGGCCACACCGCCACCAAGTACCCAACAACATTCAGTCATCCTCAAATCATCAGCCCAATATTGCCAAGCGACCAGTTGTTCATAGACCGAATCAAAATAATATTGAATTTGACCTTAGCAACTTTTCTGGCCAGAGTGACGATCCCCTGGTCCAATCCACTCTTCGGCCGGAAGTACGGCCGAGTATAAGAAAAGTGTTAAAGAGGCGCCGAAAACCTACAACTAGCACTACTTCTGTTCCAACCACTACGACAACTGCAGCTCCTAAAGTGGATATTTTTAAGCAGAAGTTAGCTGCGAATCACAAACCGTACGTTATTGATTATATTGAAGACGTTGAGCAGGTTATCGGTCTAGTGCCACCTCAGAGCTCAAGATATCGAACGATAATATTTGACGACCCTGAAGTGGGCGGTTCCAATAAAGTAGCTGATCAGGTAATGTGATTTTAGAACCCTATTGATCAACCTAAGAAAAAATGTTATAAAACAGATTTACGACTCTGAGGGCGTCGTTCCAAGCGCAGCAAGAGACTCAGCAACTGCAAAGCAACCAGCCCCAGTTACAGAAGTGGCTGAAGAAGTCGCCACCCCACGCCAATTAAATAAATACTATTTTGTGGGTCTCAAACCGCCCGCCAACCAACGAGCGATGTCCTATTCCGAATTCACCAATAATAATCTCCTGGTCAATGACAACCTGTTGCGTAGGCGTGTAGCACATGTAGGATACCTTAGAGACAAAAGAAACGCCGCTCGGCCCTCATATGCTGATCTTTCCAGAAATAGAGGTATTTTCAACATCCCGTCTGATCTAAGAAAATTTACCCCGGCAACATTTTTCTATAGGAAGACAGAGCGAAGCTGCGGAAAAAGATACATTGGAAGACGACGCCGATGACTACGTGCCTCATAGGCCGACGAATTACCACTATGATGAGAAAACCGGCAAAATAGTTTACCACAGTAAGCCGGAGCAAGCTAAATCTGAAGAAGATGATGAAGAATATGAGGAACTTGAAGTTAAAGTAATTGGAACTGCTGGTGGTGTTCACCAGATATTAATTGCGCCTTTGCAGGACGTCCCAGGGATTTATTTGGAGAGAGCTGAAGGAGCCACACACCCAACCAAAGAAAAAGTTACCACCAAACCCTTACTGGCGACAGCAACGCCTCCACCCGAAGGAAAAGGGTTACTTGACTTTGTAGTGCAACTCAAAAACGATAAAAAATATACCTACATACCTGATCCAACTACAGCGAAACCAGGTGAACTATCACGTTGGGACACATCCTAGAGTGTTTGAAAAATTTGTCTTAGGAGACGAATCAGTAGCAGCCGCCTCTGTCACTGTGGACCCTAAAACTACCGATCCTCCGGAGTTTTTAAGCATTTTATCCAAAGTGAAGAACGATAAGACTTACAAGTTCGTAGAAGACCCAAAAGAAAGCCAAAGCAAACAGAAGGCTGTGTCCACTACTGCCTCGCCTGAAAGTAATGAAGATGATGAAGAAGAAGAGGAAAGTGAGGAAGAATCAGCAGGTATATTTTTTATGTACTTTTTAGCGCTCGTTAATAATTGACGTCCTCTAAATCCATCGATGGTTTCCTCAAATACCTTCGCAGGGCCAGACTATCCAAACCGACCCAGCCAGTAACTCTGGGTATATTTTCAGGCAAACCTCGCCCGACTCGACAAATAACTAACTTGAAAATTTTTAACATCGGGGACTTTTTACCGAAAATTCAGACCCCCGTAAGTTCCCCAATACCGACAAACGTCTTTAAGAAACAAGTAGTAGAACGAATTTTTCCCCGACTACAATACATGACTCCATATGATATTGCAAGGGAATACTATAAGCAGACTGAACTGTATAAATTGGTTAAAAGTGAGTAAAATGCTTAATGATCACCCCTACAAGCATCACCACTATGTTTGAGATGCTTGGGCACGCAATTGCTGCAACAATTAAACACATCAAAATGGTCGAAAAACGCGTTTTATCAATAAATTTCATTTTTATAAAAAGTTTTTTTGTGATTGCATCGAGTTTAAGGACAAAACTGAAGTGTTAAGAGAAACCTTCCAGCAATTAAAGCACATGTGATCAGTGACGGTTAGTCCCTGGTCTGTGGAAAGGAGTGGATCCGCAAACATTTTCTTTGTAATATTTCGGCTGCATTCCTGCTATTTATTGAGGAGACGCATTATTGAATGAAGTGTACAGCTGCGAGCTCATTTATTCTGCACACTCAAATTTGATTTAGATATTTTTGTCATTGTTCTTCCCATTTAATTGGAAATAGAGGAAACTCCACCTTCAGCAGTTGCCGTAAGGCAACTGAGGTTGAAACAGACGGACCTCATTCTCAAAGTAGCATAAGGAAACGATATGAAGTCCTACACCTTGCACTAGCCGCATTACTTGAACTTGTAAAAAATCCTCGTTTTCAAGTTGAAACTCACACAATTACCACATTACCGAAACAATATTTTCCAGAACTAGCCAAAGAGTCCCCAAAACGACAAAGTCTAGCCGATCTTCAAATTTTTGATATTGGGGATTATTTGCCCACGATCAGGCCCATCGACTACTCGAAGTACAAAACAATAGAAAGACCACGCACCAGACCCCAACCAGAAGAAGAAGGCCAATCGGAAGTCACAGTGGTAACCCGACGCCCTTCTAGTGGACCTGGAGGCGAGCCTGCACCTGCCGATCGAAGAAGACTCACCATAGAAGAAAAAGAGAGTGTTGATACCCCGGTGGTGAGTGAGGAAAAAGTCGGGCATGATAAGAAACATTCGGTTTCTAGCCAGAATCGACCCAGTCTTACAACAACGCAGAGAATATGTACGCAGCAAACAAATGAACCTGCATCAAATTGTTCATTCAAACTGTTTCAGTACAACTGAGGCGAGGCACTAGGCCAACCTCAAAAGCAACTAAAAATGAGGAACGTGCAGTAACAAGAAGAACTTTCAACCGTTATCGTCCTGCCGCCTCCTCCAACTCAAAGAGTACAAGACGAACAACCACTAGAGCAGACTTTGATGATGCAACAGAAGGAGTGAGTGCATCAATCATCACCCCATCCCTAAAACCCCACACTCATTCTTCCTCAATTTTCCAGATAAGCAAATCTTATCCCGAATACTCAGGCACTGAAAGAGATTCGTCAAGTAGCGATAAAGCTAGAAGAGTGTATAGACGAAGACCAGTGCGCATAAAATCTACTACTCAAAAGCAAGAAGTTGATGATGAAGACGATGAATCAGACCATGGAAGAGTGAGGCGAAATGCCGATTCAATCAAAGAGCCGCCAGCTGCGGAGCATTTAGGTATCTAGTTGAAAATGCATGGAGAAGCACTTGCAAAGATGGAAGCACATGTACATAGTGTAAAATATTAAATTGTTTCTAAAGTTGCGTGGTTTTTTTCCCAATAGGCATTGCACTTTGTCAACTGTACAGAGTCTAACATACTTTCATATTAAAAATAGCTACAGAGAAAAAATAGTTTTAGTGTTTTTTCCAGCTCTACTCCAAACAGCAATGGAGTTAATGGTACATTCAGCTGCAAGGTAGCTTAATATGGCTGTAAATATATACAAACGCTTTTACGCAACTTGTAGCTACACTTGCACCAAAGGTTTTAAGGATTTTTCATCTTATGGCACGTAGATTTGGGAACTTTTCAAAAAACAGTCACTTTGAATCTGCCTTTATGGGAATTTCAGAAGACCCCAGCTTTGACGCAACATACCAAACCATTAAAAAGGAAATTATCAATGGCGATGACACAGATAGTCTCGACTATGAATTCGGAGACAAAGCAGGCAGTGAAAGCAAAAGGGAAATTGTAACAGTCCAACCTGACAACGTAGAAGTAATCGACAAGGACTACGATAAAGATCGCAAACACGGAGGAAACTACCGCAGAGAAAGTGAAGAGGACACAGACGAAGTCTCAGAACCTGTCGATACTGCTGATGTTAAACACGATCCGGAAGCTGAAACCCCCAAAACAGATTTAAAGGATGCTGAAACAGTGAGGGATAGTAAAAAGCTGGACGTTGAAGTAGTAGATATAAACTATGATAAAGCAAAGAAGCACGGAGGCAACTACAAGGAGAGCAAAGATACCTCGAAAAATGCATCACAACTTGCAGATGAAGACGAGGAAGTTCAAAGCATAACTGATAACTATGAAAAAACCAAATTGCGAGCAGGTGGGTTCAGAAGCAGAAGTTCGCAAAATATTAACCAGAAAGACGAAACAGAACAAAAAGACACCACAACTGACAGTGTGCAGATAATAAATGAAAATTACGACAAAACAAAGAAGCATGGTGGCAACTATAAAAGCCAAAGTAACAATGAAGAAGAAGGAGAAACTGTTATTGCTGCAGACGAGACTCGTGCAGATGCTAAAATTGTTGAGGAGAAGATTCCTGTAAAGCCCGCTGACGGTAAGGTTTATTAGTAATTATTCAACTGTTATAAAATGTATCTAATATTAAATTTGAATTCGTTTGTTCAAAATAATTGATATTTTCAGCTGTAATAGACATAAAAAATTTGGATCCCGCTGCAACTAATCCGAATCCTGATAGCTACAGCAAGCCGGATGAAGAAGATTCTCCCATAGATGAGTATCAGCAAGCAGATAAGGAAATTGCGGACGAAGCTGAAGAAGGTTCAGATTTTTCAGATCCCATTGAAGAAACCGACTTCACCGATGATCCCTTTGAAGAAAACATCCACAGTCGCCGCTACTTAAAACCTGAAACCACCACTGCGGCTCCTCTGAAAATTGTTTCAAGACTGTCGGATGTGATTCCCAAGCCGGATCATTTCTACTCGGATCCTCAGCTGCCGACACAAATTAATAAACTGGGATCGGAGAAAGTGAACGTTAAACTAGCATCTGAGGAGTTGGATCAGCTGGCTGTTGAAGGCGACGTGGTCGAAGAAATCCACAGGCCGCAAAGAAGAGGTGTGGAAATTGGAGGAAGTTATTTCGACAATGACCACAATGGTGATCGAAAAGATGATGGCAAATTTGAGGAAGAAACACTAGGGTCTTCAACTGAAAAACCGCTCTTTGAAAAGGACCCTAGTAAGAGATTGTACTTCTACCTTTCAGATTGAGGACTAGAACCTAGTTTTGTAAATATGTGATATAAAATAAAGATGTTTATTGTTATTCACAGATTTGGTGTTTCATTTCAATGACTCGATTCCAGAGTTAAATGCTATTAAGTTGATGAGAATAATTTTCGTTTTTTATACCTGTGGTTTTCGTCTGTTTTCCAAATATTGCAGAGGAGGATTGCCATTAGCGGATGTTTGAGGGAAGACTACCAAAGTAAACTACGTAATAATTCAACAGGAATTACCGTCGTTGACATTGTTTGGCAAGCAAATCCAAGTCTAAGGGGTTTTCAAACTTTCCGGACGTTGTTTAACCGGCTATCTATCCCTGGAGTGTTATTCTGGGCAGAAATCCCTCATAATAAGCTCGGGATGAAGCGAATTTCGTGCATATATTAATAGGCCAAAATGAATATGTTCTATAATCTTCCAAGCTTCGATAGCAGAAAAAAAAACAACGGATGTATTGATAGATGAGGAATAAGAAGAAAAATACTAATACTGAATGAACAAATTGATTTTGGGAACAAGCTTTTAATTAATTTGGATACATTAAATAGAAATAAAAAATATAATTACTTGGAATTATGGACGTGTACCTGATCAAAAAAACCGCAGTTTCTCGTAGCATTTAATTTAAAGTTGGAAAATATGACACGCACTCAACTCAAAATGATTAGCTTTCTAACTTATTTTTTTTTTCTTGTAGTCGAAAAGTTAAATGTTTCAGCGGTTTTCTTCTTTTTAATTGACTGCTTTTATTGCGGCTTCCTTATTATTTGGGGAGTATCTTAATCATGTCATTTTTTCTTCAGACAATTTATTCATGTAATAAACCATCAGAGTGACAAAAGTAACAAAAAAACGAAACAACGTAAAGTGAGCAAATAGAAGCGAAATGCACAGAAACAAAAAATGTTGAATGTGCTTTTCAAGGTAGAAATCGACATTGATTGAATTGATTTGTTTTTGTTGTTTAAATATGGCCCGAAACTTCAATTGCTAAATAATATTTTTTTAAATCCAGAAGAATCCTTGAAAAATGAAAACTTTATACGTTTATAAAACAAATATTTATATGGGCAAATCAAATATTTCTTATTACATTTCATTGTAAACTTCGCGTTGGAAAAACACCGTGCAATCGAGCAATTCTTAATTCAAAAGAACAGCAGACGTAGTATCATCGTCTACTCAGCTTACTTTCATATTTATTTTCTCGGTCTAAAATGCCTTTATTTTTCCCATCTTGTTAAAAGTTGCTGGAGGCAACACCTACACAAAAACAAATCAATTTTTTCTGACTTTTTCTTTTATCTTGGCGAATTGTAAAATGGAGATGTAGCTAATGAAAGGAAAATCACTTGGTTCCAAGCCTCGCATAAAATAATCTGAATTAATTAATTGAAAAACAGAACAACAAAATTAGTCCAGTAAGAATGTGTAAGACATCACGATCATACAGATCAGAAGGACTAATAGGAATATGCTTCCTTCCACCTTTCTTTTGTGAGCCTTAAAGGTGGTTCACCTCCAAACAGAATTTGCATTTATTTTCCGTTGTTTGCCATCAATTTGCTTTCGAGGCGAAAGTATTTAATTTTATCCCTTAATTATTACAAAATGAAGTTCTATGCGGAGGCGACTGACATCGACAACATTGTTATTGCAAGGAGGAGTTCAGTGAACGTTTTGTTTACGCCGATTAAAACCATTAAAAATATGGAAATTATTGCTTAATTTTAATTAAGAAGAAAATTAGTTTCAATTTGATAATGCGAATTAAAATTCTGGGGACTTAATCAGGAGGTAAAATATATATTTTACTTACAAAAATTGAATGTATTGTTAGATATGTATGTTCAGTAGACAATTTGGACTTAATATTAATAGCAACGCAAATTAAAATAACTGTGCTGATTAGTTTCAGTTCTAGCATTAAACTGAAAAAAAATTGAGTTACTGCAAAATGCAGATTTACAAACAATGCAGATCAACAGCAATTGAACTACAATATTTTTTAGGGAATATGTACATTCTCGTGCGTGAATAATCTAATAGACCGATGAATATAAACTGATATGCAATTTTTTATAGAGAACATTTTTCAATGCTGAAAAAATGTGTTTAAATATTTTCTTATTACCATAATTTATTCAAAACATTTTCTAAACATTACTTCTTCGGTGAAGTGGGAAGGAACATCATACACTGTTTATACATTTAAAACCGATTTTAAAACCGTTTCCTAAATAGATTTATTTTCCTCGCAGGCCCATTTTCCTTCTTTGTATCAGGATATTTGCAAAATAATCGTTATGTTTTGGCAGTAAAGCTTGCCACTGAAGTTAAAAAAAAACGTCTTTTAAAAATACAAGATAGAATTTCCTGGCCCTGCCAGAAAGAAGAGTCTGAGTAAAAACCGAATATTTAGCTGAAGAGCCACGCAAAAAGTAATTGTGTTAAGAAATTAGTAACTAATTAGGTAAGGTTCAGCCCAATCATGTATTTTTATTCAATTTATCAGGTTTATGTCTGCAAAGGCAACGCTTTTATGGAATTGCCTTTCCCAGCGGGTTTACCCTCTGACAAAAAGAGAAAAGTTTTGGGTATAAATAATGTAAGAGACGTTTTTCATCAATATGGAGTACACAGGAAGTAGCTTAATCAGCTAATGTAAAAATTGAAACTGCCCTAATTACTAAATCTTGGTTGCCAGATATCAACGTTTTCCTTTTTGGAAAAATACAGAAATAAATGTACAATGTAACTTCTAATTGTTTAGAGACAACAAAATGTAAGATAAACCGGAATAATGGCAACTTTACCCCAATGGAAGCGACTACCGTCGCTACACCCCAACATTTTCGATCCCAGATGGGGATTGGAATACGACTTTTCCCCAGGATCCACCTCCAAGTCAATAACCAAAGCAAACGGCACCAAATGGCCAACGGTTCAAAGGCAAATGGTTGTACCGAAACAGAGTATAGAGGACAAAGTCACATCGAGTAAGTATTTTATCTATTTTTGTGTTTAAGTAGTGTTTTTAATATCAATATTATCCACAAACTTACTAGAGGCGAAAGTTACATTATAGACATATACTGAAGACGTGTTTGGACAATGCATATAGATAATGAAGGCTTTTATGCGATTTCAGTTTTTTTTTAAATGAAAAAATCGAGCAAAAAATCGCTCAAAACGGTTACATTTTCAAGTACCGCAATTTGGGCCAGGAATCGAACTATTTTCCATAAGAGCACATTGAAATAATTACATAATGTAAAAGTTAACTTAAAGTACCAATGAAACGCCGCAAAACTTCCATTTTTGGTGTTATTTCGTTTTCAAACTCCCTAACTAGAAAAATATTAGTTTTTAAAAATTTAATTTATAAGACCTTTATGATGAGCGCCATTGTTTCAATTAAATTTGCATGGTGTTTTGTAAAATTTTAACGAAGTATTGGAAGAGAAATTTGCGAAAGTTATTCCAAATAGCAATAAATAAAAAAAGTCAGTTTCAAAAAATCAATTTTGTCACGGCTTGTTCATATAAATTATGTCGATCATCAAATGTTAGATCGAATGATTGTATTATTTAAATGCATATTAAAATTTTGTGAGTTATTAAATGAACATTAACTGATAATTAAAAAAGCATGGAACTCTTAGCCGAGAAAACTTTCAACAGATCAGCTCAGTTTATTCAGCCCTGATAAACAATTAAAGCTTTGAAGAATCCCCCAATTTAAGGAAGTAAATTTCTGCAACTTTGCTTCAAATTAAGAACGTGTTTTAACCGTTCTGGTCCGGATTGTAGAGCATCTTTATTTCTTCCACCGTTTACGTTCTTCGATATTTCCGCGTGCAACGTGAGGTTTTACTTGAATCAAACCCCTTAAAGGAACAGTCAGCAACCCTGCTTTTATTTGTGCCCTTTAAACTTTCCCTGAAATCGAAAGTTTCGATATATTTCACAACCTTTTCAAATGTTTTTCCTCCCAAAAGTTATTGATTGGCTTCCATTATTTCCCACGCATATTATTTTGCATCATCAAGTCCGCTGAATTGCTTGGCAGAAAAAAGACCTCATTATTTCCGCTTATTCTTTGTCAGTCGACATAATAAGCTGTCAACAGCAACTGTGTGGGATTTAGCATATATAAGAGATTCCTAAACAATTTATCCGAAAATATATCCGCTCATGTAATCATTACAGAATGATGACAAATTGAAGTATTTTTCAGATGTCCTGAAGCCATATCTTCTGGCTGCCGCAGCAGCCACGGGGCTTTTACTTGCTTTGGTGGTTTTGGTCTATGTGATGACCAGAAGAAGAAGAAAGAAGAAAACCGATGAGGAACAATCTTCGCAAAGTATCTTGGTGTTTCCTTCCACTAATGGAGATAGTCAGCCCCAGTTCGTGTAAGCACCGCAGAGTTTTTGAGAACGATCAATCACTGAATCCGCTTAAGAGAACAAACGTATTAAGCGATTAGTGGAAACTGTGGAAATAACATATAGGAAATATATCCAGAGAAAACTTCCGAGCACTCTCTTTCGCAGCTTGGCAGTTCAGACTCGTTTATTACGTGCCTGCCGGGAGTTCCTCGTTAATAAAGTTAGACTGGCCTTTCTTACAGTTTAACAACATTATCCGGAGCACTTGGATTGAATATCGAAACAAAAAAGATTTTTCATAATGGCGATGAAGGTCTAAGCGCTGTTCTATTGGAGAATGTACAGGCTAATCAATGAACTTATCCTTTATTCAACTGGACAAATTGCGTTGCGGTTTAAATTTTTTTTTCTGTTAACTTTGCTGTAATTTTCTCAACTTCATGTTTTTGTCCCGCATTATTGAATTTATTTTCATTTTGGAACTGAAAAATGTGATTTCTGAAATAAGGGAATTTTGAGTTTTTAAAAAATTTGTGCTTCAAAAACGTAAATAAAGGGAGGCATTAGATTACGGACGTTTTAACAGTGGGGTTAATCTTTAAGCAAAACAATTACGTTTAGAGTAAATGATCTATTTAAAGGTATATTTTCGCTTTATTTTATCACTTTACCAATCTTTGCAAAATTGTATTGTTTTATTCAAATATATTATTATTCCACTGCAAACTCTTTCAGCTTCCATTTGAAATCCCATCAAACATGTCGCTTTGTTGGCAGAGGCTGATTTGTATAAGCAAATGCTCAAAAAAGGTTCAAAATATCTCCCCAGAGTAATCTTCATGGCTCTTTTGTGCTGAGATTTGTGCTGAGAATACATTGTATTTTTCGGGCTGAAATGGACGGCACTAAAAAGACATTTTGCTTCTATTCTTGTTCAGATTATTCTTATAATAGGACAAGCGAATGTCCATAATTAAAACTAGCGCGAATCATTAATCCTGAATCAATAGATTCGGGCTATAAAATAACCAAATTAAGATAATTACGGTTAGCGTTCAAGGCGAAACTGATTACGTGGAAACTATAATGTTAATTAGCTTTGGCAAATAGGGTCATATATTTAAGCTTCCATTGATGCCCAATTAAAACGACGCCTATCCATTAAAAGCATGTATCAAATTACGGAGGTTTAGCTTGGTTGATTTTGCGAACTTAAACATACAAAGTAATAAAGTAGTTTAATCGAATTGGCTAATTGTGCTAATGTTGTGTCGATCTGACTGTTCAATGACTAATTGAAGCTTCAGCAAAATAAGTTAAAATGTATATTTTTTAGCACCAAAGAGATTCACTTTAGCCTGCCTCCACTACGCAGCAACTCATTGGGAGATCTAGAGTGTCAACAGGATAATCCTTACGACTCAGATGTGGATTCTGATGCTTTATTAGTTCCAGGACAGCCTCATAGTCATCGAAGTAACTCTTTCAGTAAGTGAGAAGAGACACACAATTATGATAAACATGAGACAAAATCGGCAATAAAATGGCGCAAACCACGCAAAGCAACACCAAAAAACACGAGAATTTATTTGATCAGTTTGCTGCAAATATTTAATTATATTTGATATTTGTTAGCCAACTTTGTATGTACAGCGAGTACAACAATTTCGTTTCGAGGCTTCAGCATAACCCGAGGCTTCAGCAGATGTTATATAATATTAAATGGATCGTTTCAAGGAGTTTTATTGATCGTTTCACTTTTTCCATCGTCCTTTTCATATCATTTTCAGTATATTGCGTGATCAAACCACGTTAATCAAGGGCTTAATGTAAGATGTTCATCGAGTAACAAAAACTGCAAATTTCCAACTTTATAAAATAGTTTATTGTGCGACTTTTCAGATTAAGCTCGACGCGTAAGCCCTGGAAGCGGGCTGGGCAACTTTATCATTTTACTAGGATAAAATCGACTTTAGTCAATTTTGAATTTAGCCATTTGAAAGGACGAGGCATTTATCTGCGGAATATCGAGAAACGGGAATATTTGAATACCAAATTGAACATTTTTTCTTCTTTTGGTTGCGGAGTTTATATGCAGGCGAAGTTTTACATTTCAATGACTCAACGAAGATATGGATACTAAGAGAATAAGGAAGCAATGAAAGTTTTCACTACCATGATCCACAATATATAAATTTTCTGAACAAGTTTATTTATATATATAATTATATATTTATTAAGACAAATTACATTTACGGGCAATTTAAACCATTACATGATTACCATGTATGTTTTGCCACTTAATGAAAGCAGCAATTGATGTCCAATAAATCATTAGTTAACAATAAAAAAATTATTCACAAAGCTTGAAACGAAATTTTGATACAAACCGTGAAATATCCTACGGTTGTTTGGCCTTTAAATCGATATAAGATTGGACGAGTTCAAGCAATTGTCTACGACTGATTGAACTTTTCTTGGCAAGTTTCAAAACTTCGATAAGCGATATTAATTTTCGCTTAAAACGAGAGTAACCATCTTTTGAGTCTCGACGAGATTCTTTGCCTTGTTAAATGCCTCAATCAAGTCCTGATTAAATTATTGCGTCCCATTTTTTTTCCTTTAAGAAATTACGGACTGTGATGAACTTTTCAGAAAACTTCCAGCAAGTCAGTTGCTCACCAATGATCAATTTAGACAATATATCTATAATTCAGTTATATTTTTGACAATAAAGCAATAAAATCAGGAGGAGCGATATTTCCCAACACGTCACCACTTCATACGTAATTTATATTCGTTATCCGGCTTTTATTTTTCAGGCTTTGTGCAAAAAAATAACTTCAACTAAAACGTGCCGCTGAGTTGTTGGAGAGCTTCATAAATAACGATTATCATTGTGTAACTCGTGTGAAAAATTTCTAATTTTTCCGATCAAAATTAAATACAGAACCGAATTTGTGTTTTATATCCAATTGTAAAAATTCTTGTTTGTACGTATTATATTGCAACAAAGTTATAACATACAATATAATATAAGATCTGTTTGGTTTTTTTACATTTTTGATTCATTAGCGCCAAGGTTTTAACATGTTTAATAATCGCATTTGATCAACCAATTTTATATCGCCTTTACAGTAAATCCCCATTTATAAATCCTGAAAGTTAGCTTCGAACGACAGAAAATTAAATATTTATGTTATAATATTAAGGACTGACTTGGCAGACAGGAAAAGCAATATCTAACAAATCAGTTTAAATCGATTTGTTTGAAAATTCTTTGTTCGATAAACTGTCGTTGCCAAAAGCTCTCCAGAGAGCCTGAAAATGTATTGGATTACTGCCTTAAAAAAATGTTTTTTACAAACTTCTTTTTGGGTATTTCGCCTCAAAAATGTTTGTCTTTAAAAAAGACAGAATTTCCTCACGTCTTTTATTACAGATTGATAA